>NC_092872.1:631531996-631699496 GCF_028372415.1 Notamacropus eugenii
CACTCCCCGTTGCCACCTAACCAGATTAAAATGTGATTAGAAAATTGTTGTTCAGTTATTTTCAAATGTGTCTGACTCTTCATGACCCCATTTGGGGTTTCCTTGGTAAAGATACTGGAGCGGTTTGCCATTTCCTTCACCAGCTCACTTTATAGTTGAAAAAACTGAGGCAAACAGGGTTAAGGGACTTGCCCAGAGTCACACAGCTAGTAAGTGCCTGAGGTCAGATTTGAACTCAGGAAGATGAGCCTTTCTGTGTCTAGGACCAGTGCTCTATGCACTATGGCATCATCTAGCTGTCCAAATTGAGAAATAGCTAACAAAATAAATAAAAATGCAATAGAACATAGACAATGTTAATAAGTGGTTTTCTAAGTCCAAATGTGGCCCAGGGGTCCTTATATAAGATGTCGTGGCCCCCATTTGCATTTGAGTTAGACCCTTCTACACTCGATGACTTCTCAGTTACCTTTCCAGCTCTACATCTGTGATTCTATAACTGAGGAGTTATGGTCATTTGCAAAAAGGAGCTGGGCAGGAGGTTTGTCCTTATCTGAGGTAGTATTTGGGGCAAGGGGTTTTATTGTATGATTAATTATTGTTAGCACGAATGTGAAACCAGGATTCTAGTAAACCACTCCCAGGGCAGGGACATGACTCAGCAATCTCAGGGAAAAGCTGAGGGTGAGCAAGTAGCTTGGCCAGGAGAAGGCATCCATTGTTTACTGGCCCAAGGGTGTGTCTGCTTTCTCTGCCCTACCAATGAACTGGGAGCCTGAGAGCAGCAGAAACAGGAATATGGGGGGAATGGGGGTGGGGGTTGGAGGAAACTTTTGTTTGAACCAGAGGAAGAAACTCAGTCTAGAGGGACCAGAGATAGCCTGGGGCCTCAAATTGAAGGGAAGGGGGTCGTAGTTTTAGAATATGAGAATGGTGAGCTCATAGAATATAAGCTCTGTGGGACTATTTCTTCCATCTTTGTGTCTCCATTTCCTGGCACAGAGAAGATATTTAAGATACGTTTGTTGATTGATTGAGTCAATGGTGATAAAAGGCAAACAGCTGTGTTTGGACGTTGGAGAGCTCCTGTAGCTGTCACCATTGCTCTGGGCAGTTTAGGAAACATCAGGTCATATCCTTGTTGATGCTAGTGTTAGAGATGGCCTGGTGATGGGAGTGTGAGTGAAAGGGTGAGAGAGAACACAGAGACTGAAATAGAGAGACACAGAGGAGAGGGAGACAGACAGAGAGACACAGAGGCAGGAACTCAGAGAAACCTAGAGATAAACATAGACACAGAGACAGAGACATAGAAAGAGAGAGAATCACAGAGGAGGACACAGAAAGAGATGGAAATAGAAACACACAGAGACACACAGATATGCAGATATAGACGCAGAGAGACAGAGGAAGACAGAGAGACAGCCAGACAGACAGGGACAGAGAGAGGGGGAGAGAGAGAGACAGAGAGAAAGAGAGAGAGAGAGAGAGAGAGAGAGAGAGAGAGAGAGAGAGAGAGAGAGAGAGAGAGAGAGAGAAAGAGAGAGAGAGAAAGAGAGAGACAGAGACAGAGACAAATAGAGAGGTACAGACAAGGAGAGAAGGGGACACATAAGAGATAAACAGGCAGATAGAGACAGACAGACAGATGGGGGAGTCCATGACATGTGGTGAACATAGCTCATGCTCTCTAGCATATACGTTTTAGTCTAGGGAAGTAGACAAGAGAAGTCAACTTTACTGATGATAAAATTAGCTGACATTTATATATACAGTACCTTAAATTTTGCAAGGAACTTTACATACATTTTCTTATTTTTACCCATTTTTACCCTAACAACTTCCCCTTAAGGTAGATACTTAAGATATCATCATCCCCACTTTACCAATGAGAAAACTGAGACTTATGGAGATCAAGTGAATTGATCACAGTCACACAGCCACTTAGTGTTAGAGATAGGATTGGATTCAGAGTGCAGGGTTCCTTCAACTATGTTGTGCTACCTCTTAATAACAGAGCTAAACTCTTACAATGGGATAGGGAAATTGCTTCAGCAAACCAACCAGAATAGATAACATGTCAAAGTCAGTCAATCAATAAACATTTGTTAAGCACCTACTATGAGATAGCTAGGCCCTGTGCTAAGTGCAGAGGATACAAACAGAGGCAAAAGATAGTCTCTGTCTTTGAGAAGCTTACAATGCTGAGAAGCAACTCTCCAGGCCAAAGATATTTCAATCTCCAGGAAGATATAGTAGGCAACTTCCAAGGTCAGAGCAGGGGTAGAAATATTTGGAAATCTCAAAGAGAAAGGTCTTTTTTTCCCCAAGGAAAGCGGGGGATAGGAGAGGATTCTCCCCAACTCTTCCCTGAGCCAACAGCCAGAAAATCTAGGGTAAGAGAATTATTTTCATTGGTGTAGAGAACTCTTGATTATGGAAACTCCCTTTATTAACACCTTGACTGCTACTTAGGGTCTTAGAGAGTTGGCAGGAGGCCTGAGAGGTTAAGTGCCTAGGGTTTGAGGTAGATCTTGAACCCAGCTTTTTCTGGCTCCTAGGCCAAGTCCACACTATATCATGCTGTCTAGAAGCTCAGATGAAAGACCCACCTGGTAAGGGAAGGAAGTAGAAAGTTGGGGAGGTGCCAACTGTATGCTATGGGACTCCCACATCCAAAGCTAAGGGCTAGGGAAGTGAATGATTGATAAACGGGCTGAGGACTGAACTACCTTGCCAAACCAAATGAATTGCCTAGCCGCTTAGCAGTTGATCTAACATCCTGCCCAGACAAGATCAGACTAACCGCCTCTAAGGACAAAACCTACTTGAAACTATGGGCCAGATAGGATAGTGTGGGTTGGGAATGAGTCAGGGAAAAGAGGTTGAAGTAAGGAAGAAAAAAGTCTAGTTTCTGGTAAGTATACGTGTAGAATCAGAATTGTTTGCTAAAATGTCCATACACTTTATAACTATTCTTCTTCAGTCCTCCTTCACTCAAATCAAAGTCAATTGCAAGTCATGTCATCATTTCCCTGATGCCATGGTCCTCTTTGAAAACGAAGGACAAATACAACAATAACTCTTCTTTGAAATTCTCTATTTGTGTTCTCCCTCCTTTACTTCTAGGCTACAGTGGGGCATGCTGGCGCCCCTGGATTCTTGATGGCTATTGCAGTAGAATGAGTCATTGCATGAGTCACTGGCAGTCCCTCCAAAGCCCTTGGAAGGACTTTGAGTACCAGCCAAATGATGGGCTGCTTATCCCAGGAACAGCCTGAGAGTGGGGAGGGTCTTCTTCAGAAGGTCTGTCACTGCTAAGGCAGGAGACCATGATCTTCATGGATGGAAGAAGAGCCAATGTTGATAAATAAGGTCATGGATCCTTGATATATTTAAGTATGGCTCCTCAAATATAACTAGCTTCCCAAGAGTATGAATAATGAATCCCCAAAAGTGGTTGAATGTATTTGAATTTGCACTATTTGAAATCACAATTAGATATGTGTAAAATATGGCATTGGTTCCAGACCAATGGAAATATGCAGTACAAATTCAAATAATTGGGCCATTTATTGGGATCCATCATTAGCATAAATGTAGACCTTGATGTACTTGAAAATAGATAAGGAAAGCAATACATTCTAATTTCAAAGAGCAGAGCAAAGGAGAAGAAAAGCATTTGCAGCTAAGGTGACACTTTGAGGGACCTCTCATGTTCAGAGAGCAAAGGGGATACTAGAAGGGAGGCACAGCATATCAGGTCCTTAGGCTTGCTGGTGAAAGAAAAGAGGGAGGTCAGAGGAGTCACTAGGTCTTTGGCATCATAATGTGCTACTTTTTAATTCCCTGAAGTTTTAAAATCCCTGGAAGGTGGAGATGGGGTGGGTAATGAGAAAGAAAGATAAGAGGGAGGGACTAGTTTTGTTGGAAATGGTTGCCATGGAGACAAGGCAGAGGGATAATGTTGGGTTCAGAGCAAGAGGACCTGGGTTGAGATCTTCTCTATGATGCTTCTTACTACTCATGTGATTCTGAGCAAGTCACATCACCTTTCTGGGTTACAGATCCTCATCTACAAAATGAAAGTATTAGCCTAGATGGAGCAGGGGGACCTGTGGCCTCGAGGTCACATGTGGTCCCCTAGGTTCTCAAGTGTGGCTCCTTGACTGAATCCAAACTTCACAGAACAGATTTGTGGTCTCATAGCTGCAGATTCCCCATCCCTGATCTAGATGATCCCTAGATGATCCCTTCCAGCTTTAAAATCTATTATCCTATGATCTGAGCTCCTGAGCAGATGATTTTAGCTCATGTTTCTTTTTTTCCATGTTTAAAAGTTTTATTTTTAAAAATGTAAATAATATTTTATTTTTTCCAATTATACATAAAGATAATTTTCAACATTCATTTTAAAAAAGATTTTGAGTTCTAAATTTTTCTCCCTCCTTCTCTCCCCTATCTCCTCTCCAAGGCAGCAAGCTATCTGATATAGGTTATACATGTGCAATCATGTAAAACATTTCCACATTTATCATGTTGTGAAAGAAGAAACAGATCAGAAGAAAGAAACATAAAAAAGGAAGTGAAATTGCTTTGATCTGCATTCAGACTCCATCAGTTCTTTTTCTGGATGTGGATAGCATTTTCCATTAGGAGTCTTTTGGATTTTTCTTGGATTACTGTATTGCTGAGAAGTGCTAAGGCAGTCAAAGGTGATCATTGCACAATGCTGCTGTTACTATATACAGTGTTCTTTTGGTTCTGCTCGCTTCACTCAGCATCAGTTAATGTAAATTTTTCCATGTTTTTCTGAAATCCACCTGCTCATTATTTCTTATAGTACAATAATATTCCATCCCAATCATATACCACAACCTGTTCAGCCATTCCCCAGTTGATCGGCATCACTCAATTTCTTTTGCCACTCCAAAAAGAGATGCGATAAATATTTTGTATATGTGGGTCCTTTTCCTTTTTTATGATCTCTTTGGGATACAGACCCAGTGGTAGCATTGCTGAATTATAAGGTATGCCCTTTGGGCATAGTTCCAGATTTTAGCTCATGTTTCTCATTCTCACTGTAGTTTGCAAAGAACCCATAAGACAACTAGTGATATTTACTACTGATTGCTTTCCTCTCCCAATAGAGTTCTGTATTCCTCAAGGTTGGGCACATGGCAGCAGTGGGATACAGATTGGAGGGCTCCAGGTAAACCTTCCACATATACCTAGTCCAACCATTTCCCAGATAAGGAAACCGAGGTTCAGAGATCTGGAATGAATTTCCTCAGTCTGATAGCTGGCAGAATAAGGATTAGAATAAGATCTCTTGGTCAGAACTCTTCCCCAGAGTTACAACTAGAAAATTTGACACCTGGAGCAATCAGAATGACTGGGACGATAGGATAAAAAGTGCCCTCAAATCAGCTTTTTAGTTTGTGATGCGGAAATAATACAAAAAGGGATTCAGTTGAGTAAAAGAGAGAATTAGTTACTATGGTAAATGTATTTTGCATCTTCTCCTTTCAACACAACCCCAGCTGCCTTGCATAGTTATAGCTCTGCTTTTTCCTTGCCTGTAGAAGGCAGTCAAGATATTAGAATCTATCCTCATGGGAAATCATCCTCAGCACAAGGTTAAAAGTCAAGTTGGAAAGTGAATCTTTAGAGAAGATGACTCCTTTGGCATAAACTCTGTTTCAACTTAATTCTTCCCTCTGTTGATTCTCTCCAGTTTAGACTGAGTTTGTACAAAGTTGTTTGCATGCACCCCCATTAGGCTATGAGATGTTTGAGAGCAGGGACTGTCTTTTGCTTTTCATTGTACCCACACCATTTAGCACAAAGTGCCTGGCAGGCACATAGTGGGTGCTTAATAAATGTTAATTGACTGATGGGTGAGTTGTAGCACTCTACTTTGCATCAGTAAACCTGGGATCACTCTACTCCAGCTTTGCTACTTAATACCTTGTGTGAACTTGGGCAAGGCACTTCTCTAGACCTCAGTTTCCTCATGTGTAAAAGAAGGGGATTGGACTAGATCATCTCTAAAGTCCCTTTCATCTCTAAATCCATAATGCTATGAATTACTAACCATCTGACCTTAGTTAAGTCACTTGAATGGTTTGAACATCACTTTCTTCATCTGTAAAATTAGGATGATGCTTGTATTACCTACCATGGAGATTTGTTGTGATGGTAGTGTTTTGTTAATCTCAAAGCACTAGAAATAGGCATTATGATCATAAATACACTGTAATCCAAGGAAGTTCTCCTTCCCATGAGTTTCCAGAAACTTGGATATTTCATGTCAATAGAACATCAAGAAAAGCACAGTCTCCCCATCATGTAAGGCAGGGGGCAAGGATATTTGGGAAACTAGTGCACTGTTTATAGGGAATGTAGAGTATGAGGGTAAGGTTCTATATTCCTATGGACCTATGATCTCATTAATTTGGGTACCTTCTTCAATATTCTAAATCACCACCTGTCCAAACTTGGCCATCCCATGCAACAATTATTTATGTTCTTCCACAAATTTTGGCATTGGTCCTCTTCAGTAATGAAGGACAAACAACAACTACATGGGGTTGACCCAAAGTACTAGAGATCTTCCGCACATTCTCTTGATATACTAGGAAACCATCATTTCTTGTAGAAGTCCATTACATTCATATGTCGTAATTTGGTCAGTCATTTCCTTATTAAAAGGCACTCCTTTAATTTCCAATTCTTTGTCTGTACAGAAAGCACTGCTATAAATATTTTGGTAGACGTGGGTCCTTTTCTTCTTCTTTGTTCTGTTTTGGGGGGATAGGTCCAATGGTGGTATTGATGCATCACAGGGCATATCACTTGAGTTCTTGCTGATACTAACTGGCAATGGAGTAGAGAATCAGTTCTTGTAATTTGGTAGTTAGAATCCAAGAAATAGAGTCATAGATTTGGAGTTGGAAGGGACCTCAGAAGCCATTTAGATTATTTTCCTCATTTTACAGATGAGGCAACTGAGTCCCAAAGACATTAAGTAACTTTTGTAAGGTAGATTAAGAAAGTGAGCTTGGAGCTCTTGTTTCCTGACTCAAAAACCATTGCTCTTTCCACTGTACTGTGTGGCTTCTCAATCTTGATTTTTGCTGAGACACTTGATGTTTCTCCTCCTGCTTCAGGAGAGGATAGACTTCTGGTCAAACAGCCTAGCTCTTAGGTAACTGGATAATATACCTGGCACCTAAAATACTACAGCAATCTTGGGTAATTCCATTTATCAGATACTGACAAATATTCCAATCTGGGAAAAACCTACTCTTCTAGGATTTTCAAAAAAAAAATACTTACACTTTCTTTTCTGAGCTGGGTACTTATTCCTTAAAGATTAGGAGCTCTTCTGTGCAATGGTCCCCCTGCCCCAGCCTGAGATGAGTACAGTAGTCAGACTTGATCAGCATGAAAGAATTCAGAGCAATTTTATTGGGATCTTTTTCTCTCTCTCTCCCTACATTCCTTAGAGGAAAACCCTTTGGGAAAGATTAAAAACTGGCCGGGGAGCAAGAAAGCTGCCTGAGTGATATCTATGAGGTTTCCTGTTCCTCAGTTTCTCCAAACATGAGTATAGCACTTCATTCTCTCTCAGAGGATGAGGCAAAAAGGCCTTTGAACCAGGATGCTGACATCCAGAGGTTCACACATCCTTTCCTCTTCCTGGCTCTTTGCTGACACAATCTCTTTGATGTGCAACTATCTGTGCATTCTGCCACCATACCCAGAATCTGTTGCCATGGAGCCTCTCTCACAGATACCTCTTTCCCATCTTATTTCCATCTCCGTGGAAGCAAGGGTTAGATCACTCTAAGTACAAGTACAAGTGCAAGTACATCCCCATTTTATTCCCATTTGATCTTTGATGCTACTGTACCATCTCCATCCATCTGATTCCATTACTTTTGCCTCAGGTGAAAATATTCCTAGGTATTCCTCCAACGTCTCAATTGTACTTATTATATAACATTCTGTGTACCTGTGTTGGTGTCCTCTATTCCTCAGCTAGAGCATGAGTCCCCCCCCACTAGATGGTCAGACCATGTCTTCTTGCCTTTCCCCCAGCACAGAATTCTTCATTTTGAAGTTATGCAGAGTAGGCATTCAGTAGGCAGCGAGGTGGCACACTGGAGTCAGGAAGACTTGAGTTCAAATTTGACGTCAGACCCTTATTAGCTGTGTGACCCTGGGTAAGTCACTTAACTTCTGTTTGCCTTAGTTTCCTCAACTGTAATATGGGAATGATAATAGCACTCACCTCATAGGGTTATTGTAAAGATTAAATGAAATAATATTTCCAAAATTCTTGACACATACTAGGCCTATATCTTGCCATTTGTCTCCTTTGTACATTTTCTCAGGCTACCTCTCATGCCTGGAATACACTCACTCTTTATTTCTGTCTAAAGCTGACGTCCTTCTCTCCCTTGAAGGCTCAGCTCATGTACCACTACTTCTCCCATCTTTCTGTCCTCTCTTCCTTCCCCCTCTCCAAGTGAAAGTGATCTCTCCTCAAATTTTCTTAGAATACCTGCTTTACATCTTAGTTCTGCCTCCTATTGTCTATACTAGTTTTCTCTTCACATTTTATTGTCCTCAGTAGATCAGAAGATCCTTGAAGATTGTTGTGCATTATTTTTATCTATTTCCAGTGTTGAACAGAGTACTCTACAGAAAATCTGCTTGAAAAGTGTGTGTTGAATTGAGACGGAGGTTTGACCTGAAATTTCACAGATACAGAGAAACTCCAGATGAGGGAACTCTCTCTACCAATGCAATGTTACTACCTTCTTTCCAACCTATGGTCTTAGAGGGTTGCTTGAAGCACTGAGTGACTTGCCCTCGGTCATACACCCAGCACATGTCAGAGGTGAGATTTGAACCCTGTCTTTCTGGCTCAGGGGCCATCTCTCTACCTGATATGTGGCACCACCTCTCTGGGTTAAAATGAGTTGTTTTAAATCCAGAGTGGGGGATGGGACAGCATTAGGGCCAACCAGAGGATGTTCATCACAGATTGGGGGATCTATGAAGAAAAGCATGTGAGCACTACAAGGGGTTTATTCATTAAATATGAAAACCCTTTCATCCCCTAAAGCTTTGAGACCTTGGTTAGTAAGGAAATAAAGTATCAACTGTGTTGCAACATGTTTAGCCTCTGGTCTGTTCCTGATTCCTCAGTGCTGATTGGTCTTGGGTGTTGAAACTTCAAGTGAAGGCATTGATTGGGTGGGTTTTACCCTGAGCTGGCCCACTATGGAGCCAAATACCTTGAGCTGGAGGAAAAAGAAAATAACCACCCCAAACCTTCATCAGTACAGCACAAAGCTTCTAACTCAGATCAGAATGTATCTCAGAGCAACCTGGGAGTTGGAAAGCCCTTCTGTTAGTAGGAAAGGGGAACTGGAATATACTCTATGTTTCCAGACTCAGGATACTTGGTGGAGGGAAGGGAGGGGCAGTTTGGGGAAGTGGTAAAGAAGGAGAAGGGTGGAGTGAGAAGGTAGGAATGTGTCTGAGGCAGTTATCAAAAGCAGAGCCCTCTTTTTATTGGAAACCCTACTGACCATTGAGGTGATGTGTTTTTCCAAACTCATTGCCACCATGTGACTGGGGTCTGTGGTTTTGCTAATCATCAAAGACTTACTCTCACTCTGTGCGTAAATGGCCAATTACCCCCCAAACCTTCCAAACTTCAGAGAAGTTGCAAAGACAGATCAGTTGCCCTGAGTTGGGGAATGTCTCTCTTAGATGAATGAAGTTTAGGGACTGTGGTCTGGAAAGGGTTCTATGGCTCTCTGTAGGTGAAGGGAATGGTGGGGAGAAGGGGTAGGGGACAACCTGTACAGGCAGACCTACCTCTGTCACTGGCACCTGGAGAAAGCCCCGACAGCATTTGGCATACCAAATATCATGGTTTGTTAATCAAGACTGACAAGAGCAGAGAGACACTATTTCCTGGCACTATCCTAGGTACTGAGGGAGATACAGAAAAAGACCTTATTTCTTACCTCTAGGAGCTTGGAGTCTACTTTGGGGGCAACACAAACATGCCCACTACACAATTACAGTGTGATGCAAGGTAGTACAGAATCAAACTCTAAATTCTATACTGGTTTGTAAAAAGTAATCTTCTTGAAATAAATAAATAGAGATTAGTTCCCAAATCCCCAAATATCTTACATGTGATGAGAGAAGAAAGAAAAGGAGGAAGAGAAAAAGGAGAAGGAAAAGGAAAAGAAAAGGAGGAGGAGAAAGAAAAACGGGAGGAGGAAAAGGAGGAGGAGGAGAAGCAGAAGAAGAAGTAGAAGAAGAACAAGAAGAGGAAAGGGAATGGAAAGGGGAAGTGGAAGAGGAAGAAGTAGGAGGAAAAAGAAAATGAATGGGAAAGGAAAGGAGAAGGGGAAGAGGAAGTGAAAGAAGAGGACTTGGTCCCTCTGATTCCAAATCAGAATAAAATCAAGATCAAATGAGATGGTATTTGTAAAGCACTTAGCACAGTTTCTGGTACGTATTGTTGTTATTATTGTTGGTAAGACATTTTCAGTTGTGTCTAACTCTTCAAGACCCCATTTGGGATTTTGGAATCACTTGGGATCAAAGTGATTTGCCATTTCCTTCTCCAGCTCATTTTATAGATGAAAGAAACTGAGGCAACAGGGTGAAGTAACTAGCCCAGGATCACACAGCAGGATCACACTAGCCTCTGAGGCTAGATTTGAACTCAGGAAGATGAGTCTTCCTGACTCTGGGATCAGTGTTCTATCCACAGCACCACCTAGTCGTCCCTGGCACTTAGTAGTGCTATATAAATACGTATATCCTTCCTTCCTCCCCTAACTTCAGTGCTCTTCCCACTATGTAAATATGATATGATTGGAAAAGGTTTTCCATGAGCCTGACCCTGCTTGGAAGTTCTTGTTTTCAGCAGGATGATTGCTACATGAATCATGCCATTATAGAATTAAGCCAAATCTACCTACTCAAAATGGGGAGAGGGATTAATGATTCATACCTATTCATAAATGGTAATCTTCATGATAGCTCATGAGATTTAGCTTTGCAAGGGATGCTAGACATCTCCCCATTGGGAAGAAAGTACTCCCCACTCCTTTCACATGCAACACACCCTTTCCATGCTTCTTCCCACCATTTTCCTTGCAGCTGTTCATTTTTATTTCCAGTGAACTGTGAGGATGATTGGAATGGACCTGCTGCATGGCAGAGGTGATTAGCAGGCTCTTCCCACCCCCATTTCTTTATTTCAGAGCCATTCTTGATATCCTCCGACTGCTCCATGATAGAGCTCTCCTGATATGCTGCAAGACTAGTCTCTGCCCCTCAGGCCTCAGATTTCTCCAGGCCTAGAGGTGGGCATATTCTACAGCCAGCTCTAATAGGTGAAATTTTCAGCGTGAGCATTTACATCTCCGAAATTGGTAGTTACTACGAAGCAGGATTTGATTTATTGATTTGTTGATTGTCCAGATTTAAGAAAGTGCTACGAATACAGATTAAATTTAAAAGTGTGTATACTTTTTTTTCCCTGGATGTTAAACATTTACCAGCACACCCCTGTCTTGTTCTGTAAACATTACTTACACTCAGCAGGAGTCCAGTAGAAGACTCAAGGATGAAGTCATCACCTACTCATTTGGAGGCCTGGTGACTGGAGGCTAACAACAACAGGCACAACAATAAATAATAACTGGTATTTATATAAGACTTTAAGGCTGACAGACTCTTTTCACTGATTACCTTACCTGGATATAAGGATGACAGGGTATATAGGGTAGATAGGTAGCCTAGTGGATAGAGCCCTGAGCTTGGAGTCTGGAAGACTCATCTTCCTAAGTTCAAATCTGGCCTCAGACACATACTTAGCTGTGTGATCCTGGGCAAGTCACTTCACTCTATTGGCCTCAGTTTCCTCATTTGTCAAATGAGCTGGAAAAGGAAATGACAGACCACTCCAGTATCATTGCCAAGAAAACTCCAAACGGGGTAATAAAGAGTTGGATATGACTGAACAACAGCCAAAACTCTTATTAATTGGGTGACCCTAGGCAAGTCACTTAGCCCTCTCTCATTCTGTGTCTTCCTTTCCAGTCCCAGGTCTCTATGATCCTATGAGCATCCTTGGGGCTACACAGTCTTGTCTTCACTACATCCTTACTATGTGACAGTGAACAAGCCTTTCCTCTCTCTGTGCCTTAGTTGTAAAATGGGGGAAATGCTACTTGCTCTAGCTACCTCAAAAGTTGTCATGAAGATCAAATTAGATCAAGTAAAAAAAGCAAGACTTTGTAACCCTGAAGTACAATATTGATAAATATGTAAACTTTCATTGTTGTTATTCTTTTTGTATTGTTTACAGTTGCAGACACATTTGAGGTTCATTTTAAGTACTTGGGGAAGTGAATTGACACACGGCAAAATGTGAGGCCAATGGGCATTCTTCAAAAAAAAACTAGTGGCCTCCAATTAGTGGCCCCTGATTTCAGGTGAGTAATGCTGGATTTAGGCCTAAGGTGTGTGCAAGTATGACATACATGCTGTAATGCCTGTTTTAACAAGCATTGGTTTTAGGGCTGGAATGTGGACTGCAAATGAATGTGAAGAAAGAAAGATCGTTTGAATAAAGGTGCAGAACCAAGATGAAGATGAATTTCTGTCTTCAGAGCTCTCAAGTTGGGGGATGTGATGATAGAAACAATTCATCTGATCAAGATCTGGAGACTGGTATGGTATGGCAGCCAAGAAAAGTTGTATAATCATCTGTTGAATTAAGGTAGTCATGGCTTCCTGAAATAAGGGGGTAGTTCCATTATACTGGGCTCTGGTTCAACCACATCTGGAGAATTGCGTTGAGTTCTGGATGACACATTTTACCCAGGAAATTGATATGCTGGAGAACATCCCGAGGAATGTAATCAGGGTGGTGAAGGTCCTCAGGTTTATGCTATATGAGGATTTACTGAAGAAAGACCTCCAGGACAATGCACTAGCTGTCCTCAAGCATTGGAGGGGCCACTGTCAGCTGGAAAAGGGCTGAGACCTGTTTTGTCTGGTCAGAGACCAAAATAAGAGCAACAGATGGATATGGCAAAGAAAATAATGTAGGCTTGATATCAGGAAAATAAAAAGTTCAGCAAAGTGGATTGGGTTGCTCAGGAGGCAGTCAGCCCTTCCCTCGATGGAAATTTTCAAGCAAGGATTGGATGACCTCTTGCTGAATATGTTGAAGAAGATGAGAAATTCTTGTTCTACTTTAGCAGACAGTCCCTGAGATGTCTTCCACTGTTGAGATTCTGGGAGGATTGGCTAGTTTTGTTACTGCCAGTTTTTCTGTAATATCATTAGATCATTCCAGGACATTTGCTGTTCTAAACTCACATTGACAATTACATAAGCCTATGAAACATATGCCCATTTTAATACCACCTAAGACAAAAAAAAAACCCCAAATAAAATATTTGCCTAATTTCTCTACATGAGAAGATAAAAGATAAAACTGAGATTTGAATGTGTAGCTTAGGAATTTAAAAACTTCTCTTTGTGTTTAGAGGCATACTTTCATCTCTCTTTACTATATTGTAGGTCAGGGGTGGAGAACCTGGGGCCTTGAGGTCCCATGTGGTCTTCTAGGTCCTCAAGTTTGGCCCTTTGACAGAATCCAAACTACAGTCAAAAGACTGCACTTGAGGGCCTAGAGGGCCATATGTAGCCTCAAGGTCATAGGTCACCCCCCTACCCTCCCCCCTGTTCTAGGTACACTTTGAAAGTCCCTTTTACCTAAGGACCTGTCCCTCCCCCCATGCAACCATGAGTTTATATTAGTGAATGGAGAAACTAAAAGTCTGAGTGACAGTGAAGTTTTCCAACATATATTTTATTATTTTTAGTGGATAATATTTATTTTGCATTCCAAATTACATGAAAAAAGCTTAAATTAAATTTTTAAAATTAAATTTTTTAATTTTTTTCATTAAAAATCAAATTTAAATCTCTCCCTCTCTCTTCTTCCCTTTCCCTGAGACAGTAAGCAGTTTGATATAGATTACACACGTGTAATCATGCAAAATGCATTTCCAGAAATATTAGTCATATTCTCACCAACGTTTAGAAAGCTAGTGAATGATGGAGTTGGAAATAAAAACTTTATTTGACCTAAGCTTTATAAATGGCCACACACTGGTTGAATTTCATGGAATCGTAGAATTGTAGATCTGGAAATGCCTTAAAGGCCAAGTATATCCACACTCTCATTTCACAGATCAATTAATCAATCAATATTTATTGAGCTCCTACTATGTGTTAGGCACTGAGCTAAGTGCTGAGGATACAAAAAGAGACAAAATATAGATACAGAGGCAAAATATAAAACACAGGTCCTGGAAGCAGAAGTGACCTGCCTGAGGCCGCCCAGCTACCAAATACATTGCAAGACCTAGCATTCAAAATATAGGAGGGAATAATGAGTCTGTGGCACTGTCTGGAATACTGTTCTTAATTTTGGGCACCACGTTGACAAGCTGAAATATGTCTAGAGTCAGGTGATCTAGGATGGTGAGAAACCTCACAGTCAGGATCAGCAAAGATGAGTTAAAAGAACTGAACATGTTTATTTAGCGTGGAGAAGAGAAGATTTGGTGGGGACAGGATAGGTGTCCCCAAGTTTGTGAAGAGCTGTCATGTAGATCAGGAGTTAGATTGGTTTTGATTGACTCTGGAAGGCCTCTAGGAGCCATGGGTAGAAGTTACACTGAGGGACAATGTAACTTTCATGTAAAGATTGTCTTCCTAACTGTGTGATCCCAAAGTAGCATGGGTCACTTAGGGGCCCCTTTCTCTTCATTGGACTCTTTGAGCAGATCCCCTTGTTGGGAACATTCTAGAAGTGATTCTGGTTGGTCTGGATATCCCTGGAAGTCCCTTCCAACCTGGAAATTCTGTGACTCTGATTCTTAGTTACAGATTTTGATGTGGAAACCATGTCCCTTCATTCCTAGAGCTCACGGAAAGTATAGATTTTCAGAATTTTTAGTCTTTATCTTTAGCTGTTTTTTAGTCTGAATGTGGCTCTTCATGATTCCATTTGGGGTTTTCTTGCCCCCCATGCTTGGAATACTCTCTTTACTCATCTGGACCTCCTACTTTCTTCAGATTTCTTTACATTTTAAATAAAGACATACTTTTTACAAAAAGTCTTCCCTAGTCCTCCTTATTCTTAGTGCCTTCCCTCTGAGACTTTTCCCAATGCAAACAGTTTGCTATTTCCTTTGCCAGTTTATTTTACTGAAGAGAAAACAGAGGCAAATAGGGTTAACTTACCCAGAGATACACAGCTAGTAAGTGTCTGAAGCTGCATTTGAACTCAGGTCTTTCTGACTCCAGGCTTGGCGCTGTTTGCACTGCACCACCTAGTTGCCCTGGAAGGGACCTTCAGTAGCTATTTAATCCAATCTCTACACACAGTGGATCCCCACTACAACATACCTAACAAGAGGTTGTTCAGCTCCCCCGAAGGAGGGGGCATACCACAGCCTCTGTAGACCGCCCATTCCACTTTTGGACAGCTTGAATTGTTCATTGCTTTTTTTCCTATTTCATCAGAGGAAAAGAATAAAATAAAGATGCTAAAACCATAGTAAAAATGCAATGAGAAAGAATGATTTTATCCTTTGAGGGTTTAATTAAAAACATAAAAATTTTCAAGAAAGAATAAAATCAAAACCTTTACAATTATAAGAAAAGAATAAAATAATGGTGCTAAAACCATAGTAAAAATGCAACAAGAAAGAATGATTTTGTTTTTTGAGGGTTTAATTTAAAAAAACACACACAAAAAGTTCAAGAAAGAATCAAATCAAGACCTTTACAAATGATCACATAGTGGTAAAATAGAATTTTAGACCTGGTAATTCCTTAAAGATCAGTAAACAGCAAAATCAAGAGGTTTTATGGCTTCCAAAAGTTTATGATGTGAAGAGCAGAGCTTCTGACTTCTAT
Source organism: Notamacropus eugenii (assembly GCF_028372415.1). NCBI lineage: Eukaryota > Metazoa > Chordata > Mammalia > Diprotodontia > Macropodidae > Notamacropus > Notamacropus eugenii. The sequence goes on from NC_092872.1 coordinate 631,548,050, forward strand.
TGCAGAGCTTTCTGATGACTCTTAAGCTGATTTCCTCAATAATCACTCGTGTATTAGGGAGTATCTCTTGAGAAATATTCCTTATCAACCAGCTCAAGACTTATCTTTATCTTTCCTTCCAATAAAGTCTTCCCCCAACGTCTCATCTATCAGTCAATTAATCAACTAGCAATGATTAATTGCCTGCTATGGGTCAGGCAATGTGCTAAGCACTGGGGATACAAAGAAAAGCCAAAAACAATCCTTTCCCTCAAGGACCTTATATTCTAATGCGGGAGACAAATGCCATCAGCTGTGTACAAATAAGTTATGTGTAGGATAAACTGGGGAAAGTCTTAGAGGAAAGGCACTAAGATTAAGGAAAACTGAGAAAGACTTTTTTTTTAAGCTTGATATCAGAAGCATACTATCCTATGGATACTATCTTCGAATTATGATTATAATCAGCACATATTCAATGCCTTCGTAATAAATATTTTTATTATTAATTTGTTTTCAGTTTTCTACAATCACTTCCATAAGTCTTAGGCTTTCTCCCCCATCCTTCCCTTCCCTCCCTAAGACAGTGTGCAATCTTATATGGGTTCTACACTTACATTCTTATATGGGTTCTACACTTAACATTCTTATTAAACACATTTTCACATTGGTCATGTTGCATAGAAGAATTAAAATGAATGGGAGAAACCATGAGAAAAACTGTAACAAAACAAAACATAAGAGAAAATATTCTGCTTCATTCTGTGTTCTCATTCCACAGTTCTTTCTCTGGATGTGGAAGGCATTTTGCCTCAAGAGTCCATTGGGAATGTTTTAGGTCCTTGCATGAGAAAGACTTTTTGCAAAAAGCGTGTCATTATTTGAGATGTAAAGAAATCTGGGGAAGATGGAGATGAGGAGAGAGAGCATTCCAAGCATGGGGAATAGCCAATGAAAACTTCTGGGTCAAGAGATGATTGTCATGTATGAAGAACAGCAAGGAGGGAGGTTGGGTTTACCGGATAACAGGGTTTGTGGATATGGCCTTGGCAGCAGAGCACAAATTCTGACCAGTCAGGAAAAGCTTTGAGTATGGGCATGGTGGCCATGTGGATATCATTAGAGGATCTATCTGGCTAAGTGATGAGAAGAGGATTGGATCAGATGACTAAATAGGTCCCTTTCACCTCTTAAATTCTGGGATTCTGGGGTTCTCTGAGGGCTTCATTCTTCATCAAGTTGGCTACCAGATCCTGCACTCAAAGGCAGAAATTTAAGATGGCAGCTGCTATAGCTAAGCTAAAAACAAACATCCAGCAGCCATCTTTGAACTTGACATTAACAGCAATAATAATAACTGGTATTTATTTACCATCTACTAAGTACCAGGTACCATACATACTAAGTGATTTTTACAATTATTATCTTGTTTGATCCTTACAACAATGTGTTATTACTATTCCCATTTTATAGATTAAGCAACCAAGGCAAGAGAGGTTAAATGATCTGCCCAGGGTCATGCAGCTAATAATTATCTGAAACCTTCCATGTACTTGAGAATAGGGAATACCTTCAAATGTTTGCTACAGAAACATGGCATAGAACTGTAGCATTGCTACCCAGTGTACATAACTTCAGACATCCTTGAAGGTAACCAGACCATTTAGGTGTTATTCTGAAAGCTATTTATTCACATGGGGAAATTCCCTATGGGTAAATCATCTATTTTTAGCCAAAGTATTCTGCTACATTCTTCTGTCTGTATTTTATATTCTAATAAATCCTTCTCTCTTTCTCAAACCCTGCTTTGGGAAAGGATTGTTAATATATATTATATTTTATTTACATACACACATTCATCTCTGCCCTAGAATTATACCTAGTAGGCTTTATAAATAGACCCTATCTCTAATTTAACAAATAAATTGCAACATTATCACGGGCAAAACTTAGCTTACAATAACTGTAGATCTTTAAAAGTTTAATAACATTTGTAATAGCTGTTGCCATAAAAATCTCCAAGCTATTTAGAAAAAACTTTCAAAATATAGAGCATTAGTAGAAGAAATCAAAACCACATTGACATAGGGTAAGATACCTATTACTCCTGGGCAAGTCACTTTTTCCCATTTGCCTCAGTTCCTCTTCTGTAAAATGGGAACACACTGGAGAAGGAAATGGCAAACCACTCAGGTATTTTTTGCCAAGGAAGCCACATAGACAAGTCTACAGGGTCATGAAGAACCAGACACGACTGAATAATCGAACAGAATAACAACATTGTTCATCTTACTCTATCTGCTACTTGAGTTGTCCTAAAGATGCTTTTAGAGATCCTACAGAGACTGAGCATACATCCCAATGCTTTTTTTTGGTTACAAAAATGGTTATTTTATCTTCTTTGTCCTTCATTGCTGGGATTGGAAGCTCAATTCCATGTGGACAGTCTCGGGCAGGTAAAGGTGGGAACTTCTAAATCTTAGAGTTCTCACGAGGCCCCCCATAATGTCACCAGGAATCGAGGAGGAGACCGAGCTATCTCGTGTATTTCCGCCTCTTCCCGTGAGATACGTGATGGGAGGAGCATCCCCGCTCTGGAGGCTGTCCTGGATTGGGGCACACCTGTTGTTACCTAACAGGCTCGGTATTGACGTGTAAACTACGAGACAGGAGGGCTTAAGTAGGGTCAGGAAAGCCTGAAAGCTCTCTTGGGCGGAGGGGCCACGTGTGAGGACACAAGGCTCCGCTTTTCCTCTCTCCTCTCTCCCCTCCCCCTCTCTCCCCACTTACACTTCTACTTCCAATCTCTTATTGTAAGATCTTTGCCTCCTTGGGAGATCTTTCTCTCTCCCTCCTAAGGAAGAATTCCCTGCACTTGTAACCGAGACCCTGAAATAAAGCTCAACCCTTGTTCGACTCTGGAACGTCTCTTCTCTCATACATGCATCCAGCTTGGCCAGCCGAAGACCTCGAGAGGTGAGGTAAGAAGACTCAGGTAGCCCACAGACTTCTAGGCCTGGCACTTCATAACCTTGCCCATTCCAACCTTGTACTTTACTCCCCTCTAGGTACTGTACAATCCAGTGACACTGGCTTCCACGCTCTTCCTTTCCCAAAACACTCCATCTCTCTGCTCTGAGCGTTTTCATTGACTGTCCCCCATGCCTGGAGTGCTCTCCCTCCTTATTTCTGCCTCCTGTCTTCCTTCAAGCCACAACTAAAATCTTGCCTTCTGCAAGAAGCCTTTCCCAGTCTTCCTTCATTCCAGTGCATTCCCTCTGTTTATCTATCCTATACAATTTGTCCTATACACTGCTTATTTGTCATAGTTGTTTGCATGTACTTTTCCCAATTTAGACTGTGAGTTCCTTGAGAACAGGACCTGTTTTTGGCCTCTCTTTGTAGCTCCAGTGTTTACCACAGTGCTCAACACATAGTAGGTGCTTAATAAATACATACTGACTTCACTTGACTATGCAATAGTCTGCAGAACCTTAAATATAAAAGAGTAGCAGTAGGATAACTTCTAGGAAGGTTTTTATTTGAATTCTAGAAACAACTGGATAGCTCAGTGGATAGACCGTTAGGTCTGGAGTCAAGAAGACCTGAGTTCAAATTTGGCCTCAGATACTTACTGGCTGTGTGACCCTAGGCAAGTAACAACCTCTGTCAGCCTCAGTTTCCTCAACTGTAAAATGGGGATAATAATAACACCTACTTCCCAAGGTACTTGTGAGACTCAAATGAGATCATATTTGTAAAGCACTTAGCATAGTGCCTGCTGCAAAGTAGGAACCACATAAATGTTAGGTATTATTTTTAATTATTCTGGGGAAATAGTCTCTCAAAAATAATGGCTCCTTTTTATATGGTGTTTTAAAACATGTTTTATATGCATTATCTTATTCATTCTCCAAACTTTGTGAGATAGGTAAATATTTTATTTTTTATTAAAATTTTATATTTTTGTTATTTATTTTAATAAAAGTTTTATTTTCCCCATTTAATAGCTGAGAAAATGGAAGGTTTTAGAGTTTAATTGAGTTGTGTAACCTCCTAGTCTTGTGAGTACTGAATGGAAGAAACAGGATTTCAACTCACATCTCTCCCAACTCAAAGTGTTCCACGATTTCTACTAGAACCACCTTGGATGGTACCATCTTGCCATTTTCATTCATTGAAGCATGGGTACCTGCCACTCATCTACAAGCCATTATCTGAATCATTGTTATTTCAAAAGTCTATGTCCTGTCACATAGTAGCCTTTAGAAATACAAGTGACAAGATCAATCAAGTCATCTTCCATAATAATTCATGGAAGACCCAGGAGTGGGGAACCTGCATCCTCAAGGCTCCATGTGGCCCTAAGGGCCACATGGGGCCTTGAGGCCACAAGTTCCCACCCACGATAGTCTCTTTATGACTTAAAGATTGAGTTTTTAACTTAAGAATTTGAGAATAAAATGGAGAGTAAGAACTTATAATCTCAGTGAAGGATCAATTTCATATCCTGCACTTGAATGAAAATAGTTGATTGTTCAAGGGTAGGACATATGACTAGATTATAGTTCCTATGAAAAAGATCTGGAGATATTAATGGTATGCAAGTTCAATATGAGTCAACTACAACGTGACAGTAAAAAAAGCTAGTAGAATATTAATGTGGATGAGGAGAGTCACAGAGTGAGAGAGGAGCTAGTCAGGGGCAGCAGATAAATGTTTAATAACTAATTCTCCAAAAAGGTACAGCACACTTCTAAGTTTAATCTGTAGCTAGGTGGCCTAGTGGATAGAGTGCCAGGCCTGGAGCCAAGAAGGCTCATCTTCATGAGTTCAAATCTGGCTGCAGACATTTACTAGCTGTATGACCCTGGGCAAGTCACTTAATAATCTTGTTTGCTGGACCCCAGCTTCTGGGATAAGAACTCACTGTCTGACAAAAATTACTGCGAAAACTGGATAACGGTGTGGTGGAAACTGGGCATAGACCAATGTCTGACACTGTACACAAGAATAAAGTCCAAATGAACACATGATCTAGGTATAAAAATTGATACTATAAACAGATTAGGGGAGCAAGGAATAGTGTATTTGTCAGATTTATGGAGAATGGAGAAATTTAAGACCAAAAAGCAGATAGAGAATATTATGAAGTGTAAAATGGATAATTTCGATTACATTAAATTGAAAAGGTTTTGCACAAACAAACCCAATGCAACCAAGATTAGGAAAGAAGCAGAGAACTGGGAAAGGATTTTTGCAACAAGTGTCTGTGATAAAGGCCTCATTTCTAAACTATATAGAGAACTGAGTCAAATGAACAAGAATACAAGTTATTCCCCAATTAATAAATGGTCAAAGGATATGAACAGGGAATTTTCAGAGGAAGAAAATAAAGCTATTTATAATCACATAAAAAAATGCTCTAAATCACTATTGACTAGAGAGATGCAAATCAAAGCAATTCTGAGGTAGCATATCACACCTATCAGATTGACTAACATGACAAAACAGGAAGATGACAAATGTTGGAGAAGATGTTGGAGAGTTGGAACACTAATTCATTGTTGGTGGAGCTGTGAGCTGATCCAACCATTCGGGAGAGCAATTTGGAACTATGCCCAAAGGGCCACAAAAATGTGCATACCCTTTGACCCAGCAATATCGCTACTAGGACTGTATCCCCAAGAGATCATAAAAATGGGAAAGGGTCCCACATGTACAAAAATATTTATAACAGCTCTCTTTGTGGTAGCCAATAACTAGAAATCAAGGGGATGCCCATCAGTTGGGGAATGACTGAACAAGTTATGGTATATGAATGTAATGGAATACTGTTGTGCCAAGAGAAATGATGAACAGGAAGACTTCAGAGAAACCTGGAAAGACTTATATGAACTTATGCTGGGTGAAAGTAGCAGAACCAGGGGAACTTTGTACACAGCAACAACCATAGTGTGTGAGGAATTTTTCTGGTAGACTTAGTACTTCATTGAAATGCATGGACTTAAAAAATTTCCAAGAACTCTTGAGGCAAAACACCTTCCACATCCAGAAGAAGAACTATGGAATTGGATTACAGATAGAAACAGACCATTTTCTTTTGTATTTTGTTTTGTTTTGTGGTTTCTCCTATTCATTTTAATTCTTCTATGCAACATGCATTTAAAGGGAATGTACTTGTAGAACCTATATAAGATTGTATGCCGTCTCAGGGAGGGAGTGAGGAAGGAGGGGGAAATAAGGAGGAGGGAGTGGAAAAAAAATCTAAGATATATGGAAATAATTGTTGAACACTGAAAACAAATAAAATAATTCAATTAAAATATATATTATATATATTAATAATCTTGTTTACCTTTGTTTCTCATCTGTAAAATGAGCTGGAGAAGGAAATGGCAACCAGTATCTTTGCCGTGACAGTCTCTAATGATATCATGAAGAGTAGGACTGAACTGAAAAAAGACTGAACAACTAAATTTGACATTTTCTCCCTTACTTTCTTAAGTCTAGACCCTCAAAACAACAATAAATCAAGCCTGATTGATAGCCTTTATCCATCTCTGAAGTATAGACACTCACACAGAAAACTTGACAGCTTTCCTGAACCAGTTTGAGCTGGCCCAGCATACCTCTGAGCACCATTTTCTGTTCCGGTTAGCCCATGTGTGGCTGTCTTCAGCTGTGCATGCCACATTTGAGAGAGGCAATTGATAACCTAGATAGCATCCAGAGAGGATGACCATAATGATAAAATGTTTCAAAACCACATGAGACTAGCTTAAAGGAACTGGTGAAAAGGCTTGGAAGTGGGGTGTGGGGTAAGGTGAAGACAGATGGCAAGGATCTAAGGTCCCCAAATTGGACTTATTTGGTTTTATTCTAGTGTGTAGCTTGGAGACATCCATTATTTCAGTATTAACCTCTAGGAAAGAAGAGAATACTCTTCAAGACTATGATTTTTTTGGCAATCAAGAAACAACAAGGTTTACTGTATAGAGGGTGGGTGTCCGTAACAGTTATGTTGGGGACAGTGGGAAAGTCACAACCTTTCAGTGCATCCAGACAGCTCTCTACACCACAGAACTTGCTGATTTTGTATCCCTGAAGGGGTTTTTCATTCAAGAAGTTTCTTACCCCAATGAAATGATAAATTCAGATGGTCCCTTTCTCCATTCTCTTGCCTCAAGAAAATGATGCCCAAGATAATGGTGATTACAACAAAGGAGAGCTCAGTGCTTCCTGGTGCCAGGCCTAGAGGCCTGTGGGCTACCCGAGTCTTCTTACCTCACCTCCGAGGTCTTCGGTTGGCCAAAACCAGATGCTCATATGAGAGAAAGGATGTTCCAGAGTCGAACAAGGGTTGAGCTTTATTTCAGGGTCTCGGTTACAAGTGCAGGGGGGTCTTCCTTAGGAGGAAGAGGGGGAGATTTCCTAAGGAGGCTAAGATCTTAAGGGATTGGAAGTAGAAGTACAAGTGGGGAGAGAGGGGGAGGGGAGAGAGGAAAGAAGAAAAGCGGAGCCTACTGTCCTCTTGGCTCCTCACGTGCTAAGAGAGCTTTCAGGCTTCCTCAATCCTACTTAACCTTCAGCCGCATAGTTTGCATCTGAATACCGTGCTGTTAGGTAACTAGGTGTGCCCAGATCTGGGACAATCTCGAGGGCGGGGAGATCTCTCTCCCATCACGTTTTTCACGGGAAGAGGCGGAATTACTCGAGATAGCTCGGTTCACCTCGATTCCCTGCCGTTTCCTGGGGGGGTCTTGTGAGAGTTCTAAGATTTAGAAGCTCCCACCTTTACCCGCCTAAGACTGTCCACACGGAATTGAGCTTCCAATCCCAACATCCTGGAATAATCACAGAAGAAGACTGCTTTGATAGATTGGTGGGATCTGGATAGGAAAAGTAGATCAAAAGTTTTCAGCACAGTACAGGGGGACAAATAACTTGTCACTGACCATTCTGACATTACCCTGTAGAGTGAGATGTTCAAGTGTGATTGCTTTGAGTGTGAGAGGGAACTTTGAGGAGAAGTGAATATGAATATGGTGAAAGAGGGGGAATGGAAACTGGGCCTATAAAAAAATGACCTATTTAACTAGGCCTGGGTGAGATAGTTGTCAAATAAACATTTTCTCTTTGACTATGCCACTCTTTCAACCATTCCAAGATCTTCTAATCAGGATGCAGAGCAGCTGCAGTTATATATCTTCTCGTCCCTCATGGACCCCCCAGCTATTGCACCATTTTCCTGGCACCTATGGCGAGAAGAGCCGCCAGCTGGGTAGATGACAGACTGACCTCATGAAAATTTAGCCCTCCCTCCAAGCAGGGCTGCTGGAAGGCCCCCAAGGCTGTGCCCTAGAGAAGTCCAACATGGTTTTGCTTAAATATTTGGGGATGAGTGAAAAGATCCCTGCTGGAAACTGGAACCTTGGGATGGTTATAGTTTTTTCTATTACTAATTTCAATATCCAAGCCCATCACATAAGGAGGCAGGGTTATCATCTTTCTGATGAAGAATCAGAGCCTATTTGCTTTCCCATTATAGAACCTGATGGATTGAGCCAGTGAATCTTTCCACAGGCAGAGATTGGCATAAACATCTGTAAGTCTGGGGAAGGCATGAATGTCCAAGAAGGCAGAGGGATTCTCCTTCATTTAAAGAGCTACATGATGAAGTAATGGAAAATGGCTCACAGGAAGATGTAAACTAGACTGAAGGGAACATTTGCCTCATCAAGACTGCCTCCTTGGAGGATACAGAAGATATTATTTATATCTTTACAATCAGCCTGGGTCGAAGGCCGGGGAACACCTGGTGGGGAGTAGCCCAACCTTGGCTGGGGGATATGGCAGATGATGTAAACCTCTAGGTCCTTGGTGTATCTAATTTCATTAATTGCCCTTCTTTCCATTTTGTATCTGGGCCTGGGGAATTGGGACAACCTAGTCAGCATTTGGCAGTCTCTGTGAGAAGAAAGCCATGAAGAGATCCTTTTATGTTGGCATGGAGGAATCTGTCTTCTTCTTTGACCTGTTTCCAAGCTTTGTGCAAAACCTGAAGGGGTCAGGATGATATTGTGGAAAGGGCAATGGATTTGGAATGTTAGCACCTAGTTCAAATACTGGCTCTGCTACTTACTACCTAGAGCAAATCACTTTACCCCTCTAACCTCAGTTTCCCCTTCTGCAAAATGAGAGGGCTGATCTCCTTCCAGGTCTAAATCTATGATCCTGTGAATCTAGGTTATGGTCCTTGGCTTCCATCTTGATCCTGTCTCCACAACCTCTTTGTATATGTTCCCTTCTGTGCATTAATCGAGGCACCACTCTATAATAACAGCAAACAGTTATAAAGTATTTTAAGGTTTACAAAATTCTTCACACATTTTATCTCATTTGAGTCTCACAACAACGTTGGGAGGGAAGTGTTATTAGCCTCACAACCATCTTGGGAGGTAAGTGGTATTTTATAAATGAGAAAACTGTGGTAGATGGTGGTTAAGTGACTTGTCCAGCATCACATCACCAGTAAATGTCTGAGGGTCTCATACATTACCTGTTATCTGGAATCTTGCAGTCGCCTCCTAATTGGCCACCTTGACTGCCCACTCTAATTCATCCTCTACACAGCTGCCAAGGTAATTTTCCTGCAGCATCATTCTGATACTGTTACTAGCCTACTCAATAAACTCTAGTGGCTCCCTTTTGCCTTTAGGATACATGAATAAGCTTCTCTGTTTGGTGTTCAAAACTCTTCAATACCAGGTTTCTGCCTCTGACACATTACCTTCTGGACTATGCTTTCTGACAAGACCCTTCTTGTCATTCACGGGAGATGTGTCATCTCTCATCTCTGTGCCTTTGCACTAACTGTTCCCCATGATCACTTCTCTCTCTTAGAATCTCTGGCTTCCTTCAATACTCAGCTCAAATGTTCCCTTCTATAGGCAAGCCTTTTCTGGTTCTTCCGCTAGGTCTTACCTTCTAAGTAGACTTATATATACTTTGTATGAATCTTGTCTATGCCAGTTTATGTACAGGCTATTTCTCTCTTTAAAATGTAACTTCTTTTAGAGGAGGGATTATTTTCATTTGGGGGGGGGGGGCGGTATTCCCAGTACTTGGCACATAGTAAACACTTTATTAATACTCGCTGATTGATGGATTCCTACACATTGTCCTGTCTTCACTGGTGTCTCTACTTCCTGGGTTTGAGGTTCAGCTGTGAGACAGTGGACAAATTATTTCATCTTTTTGTATCCCAGTTTCCTCATCTACAAAATTAAGAGCTTGGACTAAAGTATCTCTAAAGTCACTTTCAACTCTAAAACCCTATAACTCTTTTGTTTTACTCTGTCCTAGCTTATATCTTGATATTTCATTCTGTTGTAACTTCAACTTTGGGGTCTTGGGCTCCCTTCTGCACATTTCTAGTAGTTCTGGGGTTTTGCTGGTGACCCTTCCTGACTATAATGGCATATGGAATGCACTAAGGATAGTGTACCTCCATCCTTCACTCATCACTTGTCTCCTCTCCCCCAGTATCCAATTACAGTCTGATGTATCCTCTGGTATCCCAGAGAAATGCTGAGACTTCCGTGACATGTTCAGAGCAGAAAATCTGAAGGTCTTGCCCTCCAGCCACTGCTCTGTTCTTCCCCCCAGCTTCCCAACTTACCACTCACCTGACTGTGTCATCAATCTAGTCCTCAGGGCACAAATATTTGCTAAACTTTATTCTCTCTAATAGGAGTCAAGCTTTCCCAGATTTTCAAGTCTGCTTTCAGACTACAAGTATCATGGCCCTGTAAGAATAGTGCCAGGAGGGGCAAAGCTCATAATGAGTTAAGACTAACAAAGAATGCTAAGAAAAATGAAAAAAACTCTTTTTAAAAAAGTGATATTGGGAACAATAAAGTCAAAGACAGCCTGAGACTTCTGGTTAGAGCAAATAGGACAAAGACAATAGGTGACAGAAAGAAAGCAGAACATCTTAGATCAAATTTCGATTTCCTCTTTTTTCCCCAAGGAGAATGACCTTCAGATTAGAAAAGGTAAAATATAAATAGTAAGAAATTGAAATATAAGATAATTGAGGAGATAATAAGAACATGTCACACTCAATGAATTCAAATCACTGGGCTTGGAAGATCTCCATTACAGGGGGAAAATTGCCAGATATAATTGCTGAACCATTATTAATGATCTTTGAAAAATCATGGAGAATGGGAAAAGTGCCATGGGACTGGAGACAGGAAAATGTCATGCTGATTTTTGAAAAAGGGTAATAAGGTGGAGTCCTCAAAATATAAGCCAATAAACTTGATTTTGATTCCTGGCAAATATCTAGAAGGTATTATTAAAAGAATGGTTTGTGACGATTTTGAAAAGGAAGAAATGATTACTAACACACAGAACAGGTCATGTTAGACCAACTATATTTCGTTTTTTGTTTTTTTTTTTTACCCCACACAATGTTATAATACTGGTACACCAGGAGAATTCTTAAGACGTGGTACACTTTGTTTTCATCAAGGCATTAAAAAGCCCTTCAAATCATCCTTGTGGAGACATATTGACTGTTTCACTATATAGTTGGGTGGAATTGAAATGTCATTAATAGGTCAATGTTAACTTAGAGGAAAATTGCTAGTAGGATTCCCCTAGTGTCTGTCTTTGGATCTATATAGTATTGTTGTTATTGGTCCCTTGTTTTGATCACAGCTGGCTCTCCATGACCCTATTTTAGGGTTTTCTTGGCAAAGATCCTGGAGTGGTTTGCCATTCTCCAGCTTGTTTTACAGATGAGGAACTGAGACAAACAAGTTTAAATAACTTACAACTAGTGTCTGAGGCCAGAAGAATTCATGAAGATGAGTCTTTTTTGGTTCCAAGTCTGGTGCTCTATCCACTGCATCACCTAGCTGCCTTCTATATAGTATAATACTTAAAAAGTTTTTATTGATGTTTTCTATTTCTTACATCACCATAGTATTCACATATCCCTTCCCTTCCTCTTCCCTGAGTCCCATCCCATATGACAAATAGTAGTATGTTTAGAGAGAGAGAAAAAAAGTCAGTACAACCCATTGACATATTGAAGAAATCAAAAAAAGGTATAATATGTAACACCTGTGGACCTCCTTCCTCCACAAAGAGGGTATCTTTCCATATCTCTTCATTTAAGTCCTGCTTGATCATTACAATTTTGTTATGTTTACTTTGATTTTGGGGGTATGTTGTTCTTTCTATTCATATTGTTGTAGTTACTGTGTATATTGCTTTCTTGATTCTGCTTACTTCACTGTACATCAGTTTATGTAGCTCTTCCCAGGCTCCTCTGTAGTCATCACACAGATCATTTCTTACAGCACAGCAATACTTCATTATATCCATGTACTACAATTTGTTTAGCCATTATCTAATTGATGGGCATCTACTTTTGTTTGCAGTTCTGAGCTATCATAAAAAGTGCTTCTATAAATATTTTGGAGTACAGGGGGACTTTTTTTGTCATTGGCTTTCTTGAGGTAAAAGTCTAGTAATGGGGTCTCTGGTTCAAAGGGTATAGACATTTTAATCACTTTATTTTCATGATTCCAAATTGCTTTCAAAAATGATTGTACTACACATCTCCACCAACAACGTATTGGGAGGCATATACTCCCACAACCACTCCAACACTGACTGCTGCCATTTTTTTGGGTCATTTCTGCCAATTTGCAGGGTGTGAAGTGAAACCTCAGGGTTGTTTTGAGCCGCATTTCTCTTATTAATGATTTGTAGCATTTTTTTCATGTGGTTCTGAATACTTTGCAGTTCCTCTTTTAAGAAGTTTGTTTATATCCTTTGATCATTTACCTATTGAGAAATGGCTATTAGTTATTTAGATATATATTTATATACACATATAAATTTATAAATGATATATTATAAATATATTATAAATTATATAAATACATAATAAAATTATAGATTTATTCATACATACATACGTACATGCATGTACGTATGTATGTCGATATAGTATCTTGGATATTGTTGTTTTTGTTGAACTATTCAGTCATATTTGACTCTTCATGATCCTGTGGACCACACGATCCATGGGGTTTTCTTGGCAAAGTTACTGCAATGGTTTGCCATTTCCTTTTCTAGTGGATTGAGGCAAACAGAGGATACCAAACCCTTATCAAAGAAATTTGATACAAAGGTTTTTTTTCCATTTGACCACTTCCCTACTTAGCCTGAATACAATAATGTTTTATTTGCAGAAGCTTTTTAGTTTCAAGCAAGTTTCAAAGTTTCAAAGTTATGTATTTTATCTTTTGTATTTGCCTCTATCTCTTGTTTGGTTAGGAATATATCTTACCCATAGCTGTTAAAATATGTGATCTGTTTCTCTTATGATTTTTAATAGTATAATCTTTTATAATAAAGTGATGTATTTAGAATATGTTATGCAGTATTGTATAAGGTATTGGTCTAAGCCTAATTTCATCCAGACTGCTTTCCAATTTTCCCAGCACTTTTTAAAAATCAAATTTAATTTCATTAAATTTACCCTTAGGTAATTTATATTTTCCACTTTGTGAAACACTGGATTATTGAGTTCTGTTGTTTCTGAATCTCCCATGTCTAGTTTGTTCCATTGATGTATCTCTATTTTTTAACCAATACCACATGGTTTTTGATGACTGCTACCTTATAACATAGTTTGAGGTCTAGAAGTATTATTTTTTTCTTTGTGCTTACTTCTTTTCATCATTTCCCTTCCTTGATATTGTAGATATTTTATTTTTCCAAATGAATTTCATTATTATTTTATCAAGCTCTGTAAAGTATCCTTTTGGTATAGCACTACAAGTATAAATTAACTTTGGTAGTACTGTCATTTTATTAGATTGGCACAGTCTAGCCTTGAGTATTGAATATTCCTTTAGCTATTTAGGTCAGTCTTTAATTCTTTGAGAAGCGCTTTGCAATTGAATCTGTACAAGTATTTTGTGTGCTTTTGGTTGATCCTCAGATATTTTATTCATTTTGTAGTTCTTTGCATTGGAATTTCTCTATTATAACTTCTTGTGTTTAGTTGTTATAAGATAGAAATGCTATTGATTTCTGAGGGCCTATTTTGTATTTACAGCTTTGTATTATATTTGTACTTATAACTTTGTTGAACCTATTACTTGTCTCAATTAGTATCTTTTCTGATTCCCTGGGGAGTTCCAAGTAAACCATCACATCATTAACATACAGCGATGGTTTTATTTTCTCTTTATCTATCTTTATTCTTCCTTCTCTTGCACTATTATTATTGTTAAGATTTCCAGAACTATATCAATTAATAGTGTGGAGAGTGAGCATTATTGCACCATTCTTATATTTATTAGAAAAGATTCTAGTATAGCCCCATTGCATATGATGCTTGCTTTTTAGGATATTAAAAGAGGGTCCCTCTATGCCTTTGAAGGGATTTTAGCATAAAATATAAAATTTGTCAAATGTTTTTTTCTGCATCTATTGAGATCATCACATGGTTTTGCATCTTTTGTTTTTTTATTGTTATGTCATTTTTTTTGAGGGGGGAGGTGAGGCAATTGGGGTTAAGTGACTTGCCTAAGGTTACACAGCTAGTAAGTAAGTAAGATTTGAACTCAGGTCCTCCTGACTCCAGAGCTGGTGCTCTATTCTCTGTACCACCTAGCTGCCCCATCTTTTGGTTTTTAATATGATTAATTTTAATATGATTTATTTAATATGATTAATTATATTGGTTACCTTCCTAATATTGAACTATCTTTGCATCTCTAATATAAATCCCACTTGATCATAATGAATGATTTCTTGGATAAATCATTGTAGTCTCTTTGGTAGAATTTTGTTTAAAATTTTTGAACCAAAGAAGTTCATTAATGATATTGGCCTATGGTTTTCTTTCTGTGTTTTATCTTTGCCTAGTTTAGGTATTAAGACTATATTTGTCACATAAAAGGTAGTGTTCTTTCTCAATTTTTGAGAATAATTTGTAGAGTATGGGTAGTAGCTGTTTGACAGAATTTTTTTTTTTTTGTCTATTTATCAGGTCCAGGATTTTTTTCTTTAGTAGTTCCTTTATAGCTGGATCTGTTTCCTCTCATGACATCAGATTATTTAAGATCTTTATCAGGTCTTTTGATAGTTTAATTATTTTGTATTTTTGAAGGTTTTCTATTTTGTGTTTTCAGTTTTAAACTGTGTATAAATAATAATAAAATAATAATAATAACAACTGTTTATAAAACTGTGTACAATATGTTCTGATTCTTTTTATTTCTTCTGGTTTTACTGTGATGTCACCTTGCTCATTTCTTCTTTTGTTGATTTGATTTCCTGCTATCTTCTTTTTAATCAGATTAGCTAAGAGTTTATCAATTTTATTAGTATTTTCTAAGAATCAGCTTTTAGTTTTACTTACCATTTTTTTGTTTTCAATTCATCTATTTTTCCTCTGATTTTCAAGATCTCTTCTATACTTTTTAAAAAATGCTTTTTTGATTGATTTTCTAGTTCTTAAAAATGCATGTTCAGTGCATTAATCTTCTCTTTTTGAAATTTTGCTAATATATGATTATAAGAATATGACTTCTCTTTGAGTACTATTTTATCTGCATTCCAGAAATTTTGGTATTTTTTTTAATCATTATTATTTTCTTTTACATAGTTATCAATTGTTTCTATGATTTGTGCTTTGACCCACTCATTACTTAAAATTTTATTATTAAGTTTCCATTTGGGTTTGTATCTTTTGTTTGTGGACCCAGAACTAATTTATATTCTTAATGCACTATGGCCTATAAAGGATGTATTGACTGTTTGTCCCTGTTTACATTTGTTTGCAATATCTCTGTGCCTTAGTACATGATCGATTTTTGCAAAAGTTCCACGTGGTACAGAGAAATGTGCATTTTTTTTTGCTGTCTCATTTAGAAAACAATATATATTTTAACTATTAGTTTCTTCAGAAATTTGTTCACTTCCACACTTTCCATTTTGTTTATATTTCTCTTAGATTTTTCCAAAACTGATAGAGGGATATTGAAGCCTCCTGTCACTACTATGTTACTGTATGTCTTCTTAACGATCAGATAATATTTCTCTTATGAATTTAGGCGACGAAGTATTTGACAGTCAATAAACAAATTATATTCCAATATAACTCTCCCTTTGGTTTGGTATTCCTCTAAGTAATATATAGTAATTTTCAATAAAAACTGCCTTGTGATTTCAATGAAATGTCTTCAACTTTTGTTTATTTCATAATTACTTAAAATTGGAAAACTTCTAATACCTCAAAATATTTTCTGCAAGTTAACATACAATCTTTAATATGTTTCACCAATCTTCTTCAACCTCTAAATTGAATTTCTTAAGATTAAGTTTAATTTTTTGAAAGCAGAATGCCACTTATATGGCCAAAAAGTTGGCATATAGCCTAAAAGATAAAAAAAATTCTCATCTCTCATCCTTCACAGAGACCAAATAAGTTTTCTATATTCATGAGATTTAGACAATGACATTTTTTTCTATGTCTCAAGTGGTGGGAGGCAGGATTTAGGACTAAAATATATCCAGATCCCTTGTCCTCACTCCCATTGCATATAATTGATTTAAAAAATACTAGAGAGTTCACATGAGCAACAAGATGATGGATTAGACATTTCCTCTGATCTTCATGACCTCTCAAGCTTCTCCAAAACAGAAATTATGCATTAAGCTGTGTTAAGGTTTTGTATAAGCCACGTTTACATGGCTTTCTACTTTTAGTAGAGAGAGAGAAACAGAGTACACCAAGCACACCCAAAACCCCTGTCATTTTATCATCAAGATGAACCCACCACTTTATATTCCCTTGCAAAATTTTTTACAGCAAATTTATCCACTTGGAACATTCTATTTCGTGCCAGTTATCCTTTCTACTTTCAAATCTTTATGGCCTCCATTCCTACAAGAATGGTACCATTTTAGATTTGTACATTGGGTACCAATAGCAAAAACTCTCCAATACTCAATGAATCTATGATCTTTAGTTCTCTGGTGCAGTGATGTTCTAGGTCTCCTTATTATATAGTAATAGCAGCAAAATGTTTGTATTTAAAATTTGAGTCTTAACTGTTATAGAAAGCTTAGGGCAGTAAAAGTGCTTTGCAATTTTGTAAAGTAATCCGGTGATATTCTTTTATTTCAATTTTGGACCCAGCTCATTGTTCATCTGTATTGCCTGTCCTAGATACACATACTGTTTAGACAAGTTCTGTAGGTTATCCATTCAGATGAATGTTGAAATCTGGCAACAGATATCCTTTATCCACTTGATCTTTCCTGTGTGGATGAACTTGACAAAGTTCTTTGAATGATTAAAGATCTCTTCTAGGAGGCTCTGTAATGTTTTGTAGCTCCATTCAATTAATATTGTGTCATCCATAAAAAAGAACATCTGGAAGGCTCCATCTCTTGGGAATTCCTCTTTGACTTGGAATCTATGCATTTCAGTCATGAATACTTTTGTGGACCATTTTTCTGCCATTGAATGGGGTTATTTCTATTATACTTTCTGTTACACTTTCCAAGAAATCTTGAATGATCTTTATAAATAGATGGGAAATACCTTGTTGTAAAAGAGCCTGTAAAGCAATGGGTTTTTCCCCCCTCCTAAGAAGTTGAATACTTTTTTCACAATCAACAAACAATAAGCATAATGGAACTGAATATTCTTTAGATCTTTCAGTCAACTATGAGATAGAGAAGATGTGGTCCATCTTAATAATAATAGTAATACAATAATTATATTCATGTAATTAATAACATTATAGAACACATTATATGTTACATAAGTGATAATTCTAAAAATAAAATAACAAAATAATTGCGATTTTCTCTTACTGGTATCTTAATGAGAATGTTCTCAATTCATGCATACATTACTTTAATAAAGATTTTGTATATATGTAGGTATGTAGATCTATAATTATTGATATTTCCCCAATTACCTTTTTAAAAAATCAAAAAGATTTAAGGATTTTTTTCATGCTTTGACCTTTTCCTCCTTTATTTTTCCTCCTATGATGTAAATTGGTCCCACAATGGCGCACAATTGTTTTGCCTCTAGCATGGACTTGTTTTACATATTTTTGATCCAGTTTGTCTGTTTCTTCTCAGATTTCTTTTCAGTGTCACTTTTATTTCCTCTGTAAGCACCTGAGAGAATATAAGGTTTCCAAGTCTGGGGGTTCCACTATCCTTTATAGAGGAGATTTGTTGCAATAATTTGTGCAAATCTTGTATATTTTTTGTGGTCTTGACCCTCTGTTTTTATCCTTGAATGCCCTTGGAATGACTTTGCTTAGTTGTGTATTTTCTCTAGCTTTCTTCATAATTTTACCCTTCATTGCTTCTCTCTGCTTCATTTGATGCGACTGCTCATAATTGTCTATAATCTTTCCTCATAAGATTTTCCAGAAAAGTGTATATTCTAACAGAGTATTGCCTTTGGTAGACATCTCTCTATGTTTGACAAGTAAGTCAAATGTTTGCTGACTAAAGCAATTTCTGGTCTCTTGGTCTCCTTGTTGTACCAATTAATTTACTTTGGTGTAACCATTGGATGAGATTGTTACAATCGGCAATGTCACTTCTGTTGTCCATTCCCAACATCTAATTTCCATAACTTATTTAAATAACTTAAGGCTAAATATTGATTTTTATGTCTTATCTTTTCCTGATTTTGATGATTTCTTCTTGTTTATTTTAAATTCTGGTCTTAGATCTGATAAGCCAGTTGCCTATGTGTGACAGCTGACACATCTTGGCAAGGATAATTCCTATATCCATAATAAATCTTTTCTATCTGTTAAATTCAGTCAATGCCATTTTTTGTGGCATTGGTTAGTCTTCACTATATTCAGTGACTATGATTTTTTTATTTTTGGTGAAGAAAATATTCCTGATAAAGAGGCATGGGACTTTTGCACAATCTCTCATTTTTCCCCCTTCTTTCCTCTATACTTTTACACATACTTCTCCCCTTCATTTTTTTCGTACTTGTGCTAAAGGGGTATCAAAGTCAATTGGACTTAAAGGGGGTAATCAAGTCCTTCATAGAATTTCTCTACCATTTTGTCCTCAGCAATCAATGTTGGTGCATAAGCTGAAATGATAACCCACAATATTTAATAAGTTCCTTTTGCACGAAGATTACTGTGCTAGGCCTGGGTCTAGAGATTACATTTGGAGAATGCATGGTCCTGCCCTCATGAAGCTTATAGCCCAGGAAGAATGTGAACATATATGCAGATAATGTACAATACATGAAAAGTTCAGTTGTGAGGTATAAAACAAAGCATAATTGCTCCTTCACAGATTCCATATTTACGAATTAGCCCACTTGCTAAAATTTATTTGTAACCCCCAAATCAATACCTGAAGCACTTTCTTGGTTGCTCAGAGACATATGGTGAAAAATTTGAATCAGTCAAGGCCCACATTCCCAGCTGGGGTTCAGCAAGGTGACTCTCTGCCTTCTTGTTCAGCTCTCATATTATAAACAAGTGTACTTATTGCAGTCTATTTAGTGCCATATTTTCCCTTTTTGTTGTTGATCTTGCTATACAAAATGGTCTCTGAGTGTGTTGCTAAAGTACTGTCTACTTTTCCTAAGCACAAGAAAGCTGGGATGTGCTTTGGAGAGAAAATATTTATGTTAGATAGGTTACATTCAGGCGTGAGTTATAGCCCTGTTGGCCAGGAGTTCAATGTTAATAAATCATCAATATGGCACATTCAGAAAAAGGAAGAGGAGATTCACTGATCTGTACATAAGGCTTCTCTGGAGAGTGCTAAAGTCAATGGAGTGACCAGAGGCTTGCAGAAACCTAATTCTCTATTTCCCCTTGGAGCAATGGTTCAATATTTGCTAACTCAGTGTTCATGATATCTGTATAGAACATAGCTACCATGAATGATGAGAATTGACTGTTCTATCTATCTAGGTTTGAGGAGAAAGATTGTTATCTCTCAGGGGAAACAAGATGGGGACAAGTCGGAGGGGTTTGGCATTTGGATTCTGTTTTAATGAACGGATAGAAATCAGAGAGAGGGCATTCCAAGGTTAGACAACAGCCCAAGAAAAAGAATGGAAGTGTGAGACTACTGGGTATGTATAAGGGGCAGAGAGTCATCTGTCTTGATAGGAAAGTAAATTGGGTAAATGGTAATAATATGACATAAGACTGAAAAAGTATGGGTGGCATCAAATTGTGAAGGGTCGTGAATGTCAGGCAAAGAAATGTTAACTTATACAAGGCAATTGGGAGCCACTGAAGATTTTGAGCACAATAGTGATATGTCTAAGGATACCTTTACACAAGGTATTTGTGTCATTACACAAGAAGTCAAGGTCATGTAGAAAAGCCAACATGAGACATAAAAGAAAGTCAGGTGTAATTCTCTCCAAGGAATTATTTCTCCGGTGACCCCATCATGAAAGTTAGAAGACCCTTGGGTCAATTTCCAGGTAAGTAAACTCCATGGCCTTCATATAGCATCTATTATGTGTCAGGCATTGTCCTTAAGTGCTTTACAAATATGATCTCATTTTATTCTCATGATACAAATGGGAGGCAGATAACATTATTATTCCCATTTTGCAGAAGAGGAAATTGAGTCAGAGAGAGGTTAAGTGACTTACCTAGGGTCACATAAGCTAGTAAATGTCTGAGGTCAGATTTGAACTCATGTCTTCCTGATTCCAGGTCCAGTCTTTTATCCACTACACTATCTATCTGCCTTTATGTCCCCAATACATCATTAAGATAGCATGTTACATTGTTACATTGTTACAATTGTTACAATGTTACATTGCCCAATGTCTTCTCTAGGGGTAGAAAACTGACTTTGGAGTCAGAGGTCGTCAGTTCAGATCCAAGCTACTTAGTACATGTGTGACTCTGGGCAAGTCACTTAACATCCTGGGCCCAGTTTCCTCATATATAAAATGAAGGGGTTGGGCCAGAGGGCTACTGAGGTAATTCTCAGATCTGTGATTATATTGTAGCCTTTGTTGTCCCCTCTACCAAAGATATGTACAGCTGGGAAGAAAAATTGTTCTGTCTGGAATGGCCTTCTTTGGCTTGCCATGACTCATGGGCTCAGAGGGCACTGAATTGTAAGGAGATAGTCTTGTTGGTGGTGAGGAACTCCAGAAGCAGGAAGTGAGCAAGTGAATGGAGTTTGGATGAGGTTGTAGGAGAGGAGGTAGTGGGGTCATGTTGTTCTGACTCCTGTTCCTGCTACTACTGCCATGTGGCCCCGTAACACTGATACCGACGGCTGAGAAGAAGGAATTGGAGTGCACGGTTCCAGTGGAGCTAAATGAGAGAGTTCAAGGAGGAGAGGATTGTTTTAGTTATTCGTCCTTCCTTTTTGAAGAGGACCAGAGACGTCATGGGTGATGGCTCGACTTGCCCAGATTGGATTTAAGCGAGTTGGAGGGTGCAAAGTCATTAGCCTCACTCCCACTTCTTATTGAAGTTCAGTGGCAGAACAAAAGTCAATAGGACCGGCGATGATTCAGGATGCTGCAGAGACAGAGGAAAAAGGAGAAGCCCATCCTGACTGGTGCTGATTACTACTTAGGTTCCACTGTGATTGTTGCCTTCCCATAGACAAGACAGCTGATGTTGGGATGTTTCATCAATTTAAAACTTCCCCCAACTAAAAATTCATGTGGATAACCAAAAGTATCCTTTTGCTTTCTGTCTGAAAGAGTTGCTGCCCAATCCAAAGTTTTTCAAGCTTGTTCATACTTCCTGATTTAATGATTACTCTATCACTGGCTTATTTTAGATAAAATATGACCATAACTTCTTTTGATTTATGTATTATATTAGTTCTGAATAAGGAGTTGCCAAAGAATCTTGGTGAAAGGGAGTCATGGGGAAATTTGGATGCCTATTTGAGGTTCAGGAGCAATATAAGGAGAAATTATATGGATTTGTTCATTTAAAAAATGTCCCAAAATGGGCAAAGAAGGGCTCTTGCCCTTAGGTGAGAGGGAGATCATTGTCATTGCTGCCTAGGAAGAGTCTGGGCTGGTGGGCCACATTGCTGTTCTACTTTGTTCCCTCCTTTTCCCTTACAGAGACTTCTCTCTGAAGGGATGGAGTGACCTGAAAGTCGTATGCACAGAGAGAGGAGAGAGGGAGTATCTGGACCAGACTAGCTCTATATTCCAAGGGTGGTAATCAGAGGATGGAATAACTATCTTTCCCTCTGATTTTTACCTGTAATCAAACCAGCCTCCAACCTCCTACAAAAAGCTGTGATTCTACAAATGTGTTGTTACTGTTGAATTGTTTTAGTCATGTCTGACTCTCTGGCTTTTCTTGGCAAAGATACTGGAGAGGTTTAGCCATTTCCTCCTGCAGTTCATTTTACAGATGAGGAACTGAGGCAAACAATGTTATATGACTTGCCCAGGGTCACACAACTATTAAGTTTCTGAGGCTGGATTTGAACTCAGGTCCTCCTGACTCCAGGGTCAGTGCTCTATCCAATGTGCCATTTATAATGCAGACAAGAAATAATAGGTCAGATATAATTTCATAGCTTTATCATGTCTTGCTTTCCTAGTTAAGGTTATTATAATGATCTAGATGACTGTAATGAGGACTTGTTCTAGAGTAGTTATAGTGGGAACAGAAAGGAGAGGATAGAGTGAAGAATACTGCAGAGGTAGAATCAATTTTTTGCATTGCTGTTCAGTCATGTCCAACTCTCCATGACTCAATTTGGGATTTTCTTGGCAGAGATACTAGAGTGGTTTGCCATTTCCTTCTCCAGCTTATTTTACAGATGAGGAAACTGAGGCAAACAGGATGAAGTGACTTGACTAGGGTCTCACTGCTAGTAAGTGCTTGAGGCTGGATTTGAAATGTTGAAGATGAGTTTTTCAGATTCTAAGCTCAGTGCTTCATCTATTGCACCACCCAGCTGCCCAGGTAGAATCCATCAGAGTGGATAACTGATTAGAAATGAAAGGTGAAGGAGATAGAAGAGTTCAAGATGATCCCTAAGTTTTAAGCATGAGGTACTAGAAGGTGTTAGAGCAGAACAAATCATAAACCTGTACTGACAGTCAATCAACCAATTAACAGGCATGCTTAAGCACTTGCTAGGTGCTAGTTACTTATCAAGGCATTGGGTATACAAAGAAAAATAAATAAGGTCTATCTTTAAGAAGCTTACATTCTATTGGAAAAAAACCAGCACAAACATATATCAGTAAATACAAAATATGTACAGATGTATTAGGTATTTGATTTGTTATTTTGTGAGTTTGAACAAATCAAACTCTAAAAAATAGTTACATGCTAACGAGTGGAGAAACCATAGTCCTCTGCAACTGCAGTCATTTTTTTGTCTTCAAGCAGGTCCTTTCAGTTCTCTATTTAGTCATCTTAGAGATCTGTCTCTCCCACATTTTATCTGAAAACTGTGTTCTTACACTTGAATTTATCAGTTTTTAATAAACAAAAGTTATTTTTAACTCCTTTTCATAGACAAGCTATTTACACACAAAGGGGAAATATCTTCAATCCTTCACAAGTTGATTTAATTCTTTTTCTTTACACAACAGTTTATTTTATGCCCCTTTAAATAAGCAAACTGCTCATATATCACTTCCATGAAATTGTTTTTATTTACTTAATGTAAAGTATTGCTCTTTTGCATGTGAGCAGTTTACTATAGTCCAGGGAGGAGGTGAAGAGGTTGAGCGCTATAGGGTGGTGGTCATGCAAATGGTATGAAGAGGGGCAGATATGAGTGAGCATTGTCTTGGAGAGAGATTTAATGAGATTTAGGAATTGATTAGATATGACAGAATTAGGGATAGTGAGGAGTTGAGGATGACCCAAAGGTCTTAAATCTGGGTGGCTAAAAGTCAGGTAGTTCCCCTTAAAGATAGGGAGATATTTCACAAGACATGGATATGGAAGGAAAAATAATGAATTTCTATTTTGTACTTATGCTGAGTTTGAGATGCCCACAGGATATCCATTTGGAAGCGTCCTTTAGGTAGTTGGTGATGTGGAATTGGAACCTCATAGATACTCTCCCTCACTTACCACACACACACACACACACACACACACACACACACATACACACACACACACACAGAGGGTCATGGATAGAAGGGAAGGAGATCCAATGTCAAATATTATGGGTACTAGAGTCCTATGATATCTGTAAATCTGTTGCTAGGAAGACTGTTTCAGTTCCTCTAACCACCAACATCTACACAGAGCTTAGTGATGAGGTCCAGTTTTCCTAACTAGGCTGATCTTTAGTGTCCACCTTCTAGTGAGTATTTGTCACATGACCATCTGCCATAATCAACCACAGCACAATATTGCTCAGTCCTTATTTTGGTTAGTCACGTCCAATTCTTTATGACCCATTTGGGGTTTTCTTGGCAAAGGCACCGCAGTAGTTTACCATTTTCCTTTCAAACCTGTTTTATAGATGAGTAAACTGAGGCAAACAGGGGTTAAGTGACTTACTCAGGATCACATAGCTAGTGAGTGTCTGAGGCTGGATTTGAACTCAGGAGTCTTCCTGATTCCAGGTTTGGCACTCTATCCACTCTGCCACCTAGATGCCACTCAGTCCTACAATAGGAGATCTGTTTTCTATAAGTATTTCAAGGAGTAGCTCAGCTAACAAAAGTCCACCTCTTACCACTAGACCCATGAGGTGCCCACTCCCTCCCTAAAGCAAGAACCATGTATGCCACTGAATACAGCTTTCAAAGGTAGCCAGGACAGTGATGCTACATACTTAACTTTCCACTTTGGATCCCAATGCATAACCTCTTGCATATACAAGGTCCTCCAAAGAACTCTTCTACAGAGTGCATAGAGAACACTGGGAGGCGTTGTTTTTTTCCCCTCATGGGGAATTGGGTTTGCACTGCTTAGCTCCAAAAAGCCTATTTGAATAGAATTCAGATGTTTCCAATCAACTCAATACTTCTCTGTGTCTCCCACACCTACAAGTCTCTGTGCTGGCCTATTTGATGGGTGAGAAAGTTAAGGCAGTTGGAACCTTTCCTTTGAATTATGGAAAAAAAAGTACCACATGATCCATGGGGTTGGATGTTTGTTAGTCAAACAGAAATGTGTCCTTTTTTCCCCTTGCAGAAAAGTATTAGAGAGAACACACATGAGTGAATGCCAGCATTCCATGCATTGGGAAGCAGCTCTACCTGCCAATGCCTTTTGATGATTTTTCCTCTTCCTTTCCAATGGGAAAACCAAGGGAGATGACTCTTCTGAGCTCTAGCTTAGGGAGACTGCAGTCAGAAAGAGCTTTGGAGGAATTCACAGAATCTCCAAGTCAGGGGTCATGTAGCTGAGAAGTAATCCCCTCTACAACAGCTCCAGCAAGGGGCCATCCAGGGTTTAAATGAATGTACCTACTCATGGGAAATTCATTACCCTGAAGACCTTCCATTTCCCTTTTGGAGAGTTCAGACTGTTAGGATGCTTTCCTTTATATTATACAGGTCTATCATTTTTATAATTTCAACCCATTATTTCTAATTGCGTCCTAAAAAAACCAAGCAAAACATGCTTATTTGTCTTCAATTTAATTTCATCTTCAAGTTAAAAATTCCAGATTTCTTCAACTGACCCTGTGGAACAATGGCTTTGTGTCTCCTCGCATCCTGTTTACATTCCTCTGGATGTATCCCAGCTGGCAATTTTTTTCTAAGACCAGGTATTCAAACTTTACCATAATGCCCAGATAGGATATGTTTAGGGGATCACTAAGCTTGGGTTCTAGTCTCCTCAACTACACCCTTGCAGTCACCAATTAGCTGGTGACCTTGGATAAATTACTTAACTTCTCAATGTTTTTTGGCAGTTCTGTAAGGCAATAAACTGCTCCCCTGAATTAGTAGAGGGATTTTAATCTCTGAGAGTTTCCAATATCAAGGAACTCATCAATCTAATTTAAATATTTCCGTCTCTGTTTTTATCTCTAGCTCTATCATGTCTATCTAAATATAAATCTTTAGCTACATTATATACATATATATGATATGTGTGTATATGTATATGAATATATTTACATGGATGTATGACAGCTAGGTAGTTCCATAGTGCACAGAGTGCCAGGCCTGGAGTCAGGAAGACTCATCTTTCTCAGGTCAAATCCAGCTTCAGATACTTATTAGCTGTGTGACTGATCAAGTCACTTAATCCAGTTTGCCTCAGTTTCCTCATCTGTAAAATGAGTTGGAGAAGAAATGGAAAATCACTCCAGCATTTTTGCCAAGAAAACCCTAAATTGGGTCATGAAGAGTTGGACACCACTGAAAAACAACTGAACAACAACACATATGTTGCTCTATTATTTTTACAGATAAGGAAACCAAGGTCCAGAGAGGCTGTGATTTTGTAAGCAATAATGTGGCAGGGTTAGGATTTGAACCCAGGTCCTCTGACTACAAATCCAGAAACTCCCTCTACTACTTCACTAGAGTTACTAGAGATGAAGGAACTGTGAGTTTGGAGAGATTCAGTAACATCTTCCCAGAAACATAGTTTTTCTTGTTGTTCAGTTGTTTTAATCATGTCCGACTCTTCATGACCTCATTTGGGGTTTTCTTGGCAAAGATACTGGAGTGGTTTGCCAGTTCCTTCTCCAGCTCGTCTTATTGATGAGGAAATTAAAGCAAGCGAGGTTAAGTGGCTTTCCCAGGGTCACAGAGCTAGTAATTGTCTGAGGCTAGATTTGAACTTCAGGCCCAACACCCTATCCATTGTGCCACCTAGCTGCTGACACAGTTAGGAGATGTCAAAGCCAGGATCCAAAGCTAAACTTCTAGTTCCAAGTGTGGGTTCATTTCACTGTATAGTCACTAATTGCTAATTTTTCCAATTAACTTAGGGTTTACCCCTTTAAATATCAAGACTTTTTTTATGTTAACCTAGTTAGAAGATTAGAAATAGAATATAGATAGAAATAGATATTTTGGGAATAGAAATAGGTAGATCTTCCTAAAATATAATACCCAGTTCTCTGCTTCTTATAAAGAGAATACTGAATGTGAAAAACTTTTCTTGTTAACTCAGGACCATCACTGAGAACATACCAGTGCAGCTGAATAAAGACTGGATTTGGAGTTAGAAAATGTTGGTTTCACTCATGCCTCTGTTACTTGTTCCCTGTATGACATTTGTAAAAAGCACTTAAACTCTTGGGACCTCAGTTTCCACTTTGGAAGACAAAGGGATTTTATTAGCAATGATAAAGGACCAAAGTCCTAGCTCTAAGATTCTGTGGTCTTCATGTATTTTAAAAGAGAAGTAGCCCAAGGGATTGTTTAGGCATGTAACTATATATAAA
Source organism: Notamacropus eugenii (assembly GCF_028372415.1). Lineage (NCBI taxonomy): Eukaryota > Metazoa > Chordata > Mammalia > Diprotodontia > Macropodidae > Notamacropus > Notamacropus eugenii. Next base: position 631,575,488 of record NC_092872.1, read on the forward strand.
TGGTCCCAGATTGTGGTTTATTTTTAATACTTGTGACTATTTCTTATACTTCCCCACCCCAGTCTTGTCCTTTTCTTACAGGAGTCACTTCTTGCAGTTGTGAAAAGGTATTTTTTTATTTTAGTAGTCATTTTAATTTATGGTTTTCTCTCTACCATTGACTTGAAAACTTGATAACCTCATTTATTAAAAATGTATATAAATAAGAGTGAATAGGCTATGAATGAGGTTCTGAGGGGCTTTTCTATTCTAAGAATAAAGTTGATTAATTTCAGTGCATGGACTTCATGACATGTTTTGGCTGCTTAGAGATCTTTTTGCTATCTTTGTGGCTCTTGGCTATTTCCTGGTTAGATGAGGTCACTGTGCAGTTGATTTCCAGAAGCATTATTATGTTTGCCTTATACACACAGGTGCACACGCACACACACACACACACACACACACACACACACACACACAAACGCACACACACACAGATCCGTGTCTGAACAGAGCTAAAGAAGAGGAAGTAGACTGAAATTAAAATAGGTGAGATTATGGCTGGATGTAAGGGATTCAATCCAAGTCAATTCAATTATTAATAACTATTCTGTACCAGGCATTTTTATAGGTGCTGGAGGAAAAGGAAAATCATTTGGCAAGTCTCTTTTTTTTCACTTAATAGTATTTTATTTTTTCCAATGACATGCAAAGATAGTTTTTAACATTCACTTTTATATGATTTTGAATTCCAAATTTTTTTCTTCCTCCTTCCCATTTCCCCTCCCTAAGACAGCAGGTAATCTTCTATAGGCTATATGTGTACTATTATCATTAGTTTATTATTATATTAATTATATTTCCACATTAGTCATGTTGTGAAAGAAGAATGAGCACAAAAGGGAAAAACCATGAGAAAGAAAAAACAAAACAAAAAGAGAAAATAGCATGCTTCTATCTGCATTCAGACTCCACAGTTCTTTTTTTCTGGATGTGGATAGCATTTTCCATCATGAATCCCTTGGCATTGTCTTAGATCATTACATTGCTGAGAAAGAGCTAAGTCTATTAAAGCTGGTCATTGCACAATGTTGCTGTTACTGTGTATAATGTTCTGGTTCTGTTCACTTCACTTAGCATCAGTTCATGTAAGCCTTTCCAGGTTTTTCTGAAGTTCTCCTGCTCCTCATTTCTTATAGAACAATAGTATTCCCTTACCTTCACACACCACAGCTTGTTCAGCCATTTCCCAATTGATGGGCATCCTCTGAACTTCCAGTTCTTTGGCAAGTCACTTTTAAGACTGCAACATGGTGCAATAGAACCTCTCCCTTCCTCTCCCAATAGAGTGCTATCTCTGCTACTTACTACTAGTGTGACCTGAGTCAATTCACATTTTATCTCTGGACAAAGTAACGTCTTACTTCGTAAAATGAGTTGGAGTAGATCAGGAGTTCTAAACCTAGGATTCATGAGATGCCCCTCTCCACCACCTGCAGTCCAAGTGATAGACATCAGGGGGTCTGGGAACTTGGATGGGAAGAATATGACATCTTTATTTTCACTGGTCTCTAACTAAAATTAGTATTTCCTTCAAGTATGAATAGGCAACAAACATTTTTCTGATGAGTCCATAGGATTCACCACACTGCCATAACATAAAAAAGGTTAAGGGTCTTTGGATAAGTTCTTTTCCAAGGTCATCTTCCAGCTCTAACTCCTGTGATTTTATATCAAACACTGGAATGTGCTACTAAGGGAAGTTATTGAATTGCCTCCACTGGGTATCTTTAAGACAGCAATAGACAGCCAACTGTCCTAGAAGGTTTAGATCAGAGGTAGTAAACTTGACCTGGGTTAGATTGTTATCAGTGTCACAGAAAAGACATATACATGTATGTGTGTGTATATATATATATATATACATACATACATATATACATTTAACACCCAGCCCTTTTATTACTTCCATTTGTGATTTTGTTGGTGTGGGTGGCCCCTCCATTGATATAGATTTCAGCTGCTCCATGCTGTAGCAAATGGTTTTAGGAGTGCTATGGCAAAAGCTGGTATATAGCTCTCTGATGAGGAGTCTCTATGCACCTTGCTAGACTGGTTCCCAGATGACTAGAATCCATGTCTGAGCCTGTGATTAAATCCCTCCTGCCCTGTAGGACCTGCTGGTTGTCATGCTCCACTGGCACAGCCTGTAAGGACCCAGGATCATTCCCATACAGCAGAGAAGGACTTAGGTGGAGGAATACATTATTCAGAACTGACAGCTTTTTATTTGTCACCCATTTATTCATTCATAATGTAGTAGAAAAAAAGTGCAAGTTTTGGAGTTATAAGGGACCTAGGTTTGAATCTCAGTCCTGATTCTCACTAATGAGGTGCCTCTAAGCAAATCATTTCATCTTTCTGAGCCTCAATTTTCTCATCTGTAAAATGGGAATAAGGGCCAGTTAGTTGCACAGTGGATAGGATGCAGGAACTGAAGTCAGGAAAGCTCATCTTCCTGATTTAAAATCTGACCTTAGACACAATAGTTATGTGGCCCTGGGCAAGTCACTCAACCCTATTAGCCTCAATTTCCTCATCTGTCAAATGAGAAAGAAATGGCAAACCAGTGCAGTATCTTTGCCAAGAAAACTCCAAATGGGGTCACAGAGAATCGGACGTGACTGAAATGACTGAATTACAACAAAATGGGAATAATAGTATTTGTACTAACTACTTCACAGGTTTATTGTGAGGGAAATACTTTGTAATCTAGAGATACATGTTTATTGATCATCACCATAATGTGTTATAATCAATAATGTAATATAATTAATCCAATTAATTTTATTTTGTCTTGAGTAATATTTGGATTTTTTGTTGTTATTTTATTGGCAATCTCCACACAGAACCCCTCACCCCTTTTATATTTGCTTCTAGGGTTGCCCATGAAGTTCTGGATGTGAAAGAGGTCCCTAGGACTAGCCAAATGAGGTATCTGGTGTAAAATTTCATCTGCCCTGAAGGGAAAGGGCTAGAAGAAATGATTGCTCAAATTCCTTTCCAGCTTTAAGAGGTTACACGTTCGCTGGGCACCAGTGGGTGCGGCTCATCTGACTGCACAGGGAGTCCCAGTCTGTTTCCATTGAGCAGAAGAATGTGAGAGCAAGGTGCTGAGAGAACAAAGGAGCAGACTCTGCAAAAGGGGTTAGCGGAACAAGTGCTGGCTATGGAGTCAAGAGACTTGGGTACAAATTGGGGACCTGATTCATCAAATTTGTTAACCTATGCAAAAGTGCCTTTCAAATCTTAAATTGCCATGTAAATACTAGATATCATCATCATCATCATCATTATGATTGGTGACCTTGAACACTTAACCTTTCCGCACATCTTCAGGTATAAAATGGGGGATAATAATGTTTGCATACTTAACTTTGCAATGTGCTTAAGAAGAAAGCCCTTAATAGACTTACAAGCACTATAAAATGGGAACTATTTTTGCTATGATCAAATTTTGGGATATCCAGGGCTCCATTAACCAGAATTTGGGCCTTGAACTAAGTTCCTAAGTGTGTGGTAAGGTTCCCTGATATTCACCCCTATTTGAGAGATAGACTCATGAACTTGTCCATTAGAAGGGTGAATCAACTTACTCAAAAATCTTTCTGAGACCTTGCCCATATCACTGACCAAAACTTTTGAGATATTACTCAGGAAAACAGTTTGATAATATTTATTTCTGTGCCTAGCTCAATCTTCCCCCCAGTATATTCCTGTCATGATCTGGCTGGATGCCCAAAGATGGAGATGGGGAAGGTTGCTTCCATGACATCTGTTATCTCAGCTGACACTTAGGATCATAGAATTTCAGAGTTCACAGAGTAATAAATCTTGCCCTGGGAGGGACCTCAGTGACCATTTAGTTCAATGACCTCAGTTTATAGTTAAGGAAATCAAAGCTTAGAGAGGTTTTGTGATTTGCTCAAAATCACACAAGGTAGTCAGAGACAGGATTTGGACATTTGACTCTAGAACCAGTACTATTTCTTCTTTACTTAAGTATGGGATCTCAAGGTGACAATCTTATGGTTCTGTTTATGACCATTAATGTGGTTCTTGGATGATCTGGAAAGTCGTATTCTACCTTTCCTTATCTTCTTTCAATTTAAGAGTGAGAATTCTCAGGGATTGGCTTAGACAGCCATAGGACTGGTTAGGAAACTTCAGCTGTACAAGTCTCCCTGGCATGATGGGAGTTGGGTCAGGAATTCCTTTTGTAGGGAATGGATCCTCAGGACTCAATTTCTCTACCACCACCAAAACATAAAATCTCAGTTCCTTACTTACTGTCTGGTTCCAACCAAGTTGAAAGGGGTCTGCCATTTGTAGCCCAACTCAAGCATGAATTCCCTCTATGAGAACTCTGATAATGTCCTAATCTCTGCTTAAAGAACTCTAGGGATAAAGAACTCACTATTTCTTAAAGCAACCCCAATCCATTTTGAGACAGCTCATACTATAGGGAATTTATCCTTAGCTTGAGTTAAAATCTCCCTCTCTACAACTTCTATTTATTCTTTGTTTAGTCCTCTGGCTCTCTGAAGAACACGTATCACAGTGGCTTACTAGTAAATGTTTAATGACCAGCTGTCAAAAAAAAGATATGCTGACAAAGTTTTAAGTTTAATTTGCATTATTGACATTTTTCCATCACTTTCTTAAGTCTAGACAACCAATAAAATAACCAGACAAGCTCTGATTTTAGCATATGCCAATTTTCTGAGGTGCAGATGTTCACGTTGAAAATTTGACAATCAGCTCTCAGGAACCAATTGAAGCTGTCTCCAATAAACTCCTGAGCAAGCTCAATCCTTTGCCTCAGGTACAGTCCACAGATGAGAGATTTTGTGCACAAATTAGCCTATAAAGATGCTGCTTGCTGATGAGGCAAGGCACTGGCCTCACTTTAAGTAGTATGACTTCACAGGGATACGTAGAGGACATTGAGGGAAGACTCATAAGTGTCTAGGTCTCTACAAAGAAGCTCAACTACATACCAAGGGCAAGGTGGGGTCTTGAGTACTTCATGTAAAGATTTACATCTAAAACTTAACTATGGGTGTGGTTGTGACACAGCTGTTGTTTGCCCTCATCTGTGGCAGGAGGAGGGCTCTGTAGGGGAAAATAACCATAGGGTGCCTTATCCATGAATGGCAGCTATAGAAGGACGCTGTGTTCCCCCTGCCAGGAGCTGGCATGAGGCACCAAGGAGAACCCTGGTTACAAGGACTTCCCAGGCACGTCCCAGGCAGGGTGGGGTGGGAGACCTGTGTACAGATGAGGTGGTTTGGCTGAGTGGCTATGGGAATGAAAGCCAGGGGTTAATCACGGCTCTTCTCAGCCTATTTTTTCACTCTTCTTTTCCAACTCCACCCTAGCTTGACATTGCTCGGCCTCCTGAGGACAGCTACATCACAGATGACATTGTTTGTAATAAACCTTGCCCTGCGGTCATCTTTGTGCTGGGGCTCCCTGTGGCACAAAGGGATTGGGCCATCTTTGGGGATATTTACTTCTCTTCTTATAGTCCTGATGCCCCCATTCATTGTGACAACAATTATAGCAATGATAATCACAATAATGTCACATATTCAAGCACAGACCAGTGGCCTACTTGTTGATGGTAAGTAAGGAACTGAGATTCTATGTTTTGGTGGTGGTGGAGAAATTGAGTCCCTAGGATCCATTCTCTACAAAAGGAATGCCTGACCCAACTCCCATCATCTCAGGGAGACTCATACAGTTGAAGTTTCCTAACTGGCCGTATGGCTGTCTAAGTCAATCCCTCTACCTCAACAAATTCTTAAGGAATGAGGTGGGCAGTGGATCATGGTGAAGACTATGAGAAAGTGGTATATCATGAGTTACTGTGGCCAAAACCAATGAGACGATGATGATGATGATGATGATGTTAACACTAGCCATACTCAATACTCAAATGAACCTGTGAGTTCACTGATTTTGGAGTTCCCTGCAGCTCTCCCATGTCTGTCCATCCTGTGCAACTGCTATGCATGGCCTCCCCAGAGTTCCTTATGGAGGATCTCTCCAAGGTGCTGAGCTCCTTCTTGTTTTCTCCTGACATTTGGAGGGTACCAATAGAGTACTCCGGTTCTCAGTCTGTCATCCTTCATTCGTGCCATGCCACTGGTTCTTATTTCTCTTTTTATCTCAGATTTCTTTGATGATACCAGTGTTGGTCATTATATCAACAAGAGCTGACCCTAGGCAACTGACAACATATGTCTGCCTCAGTTTCCTATTTCCTGTAAAATAGGGAGAATCTTATTTCCTGGGATTGTAACAAGGATAAAATGAGATAGTATTTTTAAAGAGCTTTGCAAACCTTAAGCACATATAAACGCTTATTACTCCTTTTCTGCACTGTGCTTTCTCATTGGTATTGTAATGGAGGGACTAGGCAATGAGGCCACCTTCTTTAAAATGTACATAAATTTCTCTATTTGCTACAAATCCAACACCTGGAGACTTGGTAAGCCTGCTTACAGGACAGTGTATTGGAGGGGACTTTCCCTTACTGGACTGAACCAGTTTGAACTAGATTCAACTGAACCAGTTTGAACTGGTTTGAATAGAATTAAATGGTTTGAACTAGATTTAACTGGTCTGAATCAGTTTGAACCAGATTAAATTGTTCTGAACTGTATTGAACTGGTTTGAATCAGTTTTAATTAGACTAAACTGTGTTTTTTGTGGGGGGAGGCAGGGGGAGGAAAAGGAATCTCTATAACCTTTTACACTATCTGTTCCAGGTGAATAATTGCCTTTCAATTGAGAAGCAAGGCAATGTCTTTGCACAAATGTGCATTTTTCAGGAAATTGCATTGGATTAGTTAAAGTATCTGGATGACCATGTTGTCAGAAGGGTATATAGGGGGATTGGGTATATGAGACTTTGATGCTTCAGTTTTGCTGAAGCATGGTCATAGAAGCGCTTTTGGTTTTGTGTTCCAGGAATCATACCTCACAAATTCTGTGCAACTTCTGCTGCCTATCCCACCACCCCAGCTGTATGTACATCAATCCCTCCTATCCCCAAGGAAACTGAACCTAGTCTGCATCAGCTGCTGCAAATCGATATTCAGCCATAGGGGCAATGGGGAAATGGGGCAGCCCAGCTGCAATGCCATAGACAAGATCCCTTGCCTCTCCTCCCCATCCTGAAATTTTTTCCTCCCCCCTAGAACAACACTGAAACAAAAGGATGCATAACCCTCATTCTACTGCCTCACTCCATGCGTCTCCTCTCCCCTCCTCCTCCCATTCAAGCACCAGCCACAGCAGGATTCCTCCACCTTCCCCTCACCTTGTCACTAATGAAAGAGCCCATGGGGGAACCGAAAGAAAATGTCCGTTAGAAACCCCTCTGCAAGCTGTTAATAAATTAATCCTACCAAACCCTCAATGCACATTCACAAAGTGGGGTAGGCAGCTGGAGGAACTGGAAACCACATATTCCCCAATGTCTCTGGAAACCAGTTCCAGCCCACTAAAATTAGCACCGAATGATAGCAAGGTGGACAACCTCATTCTCTCAAGTCTCTTAACTCTCTTCTCTCTCCATAGCGACCCTTTCTATTTTGAACTGGTTTGACCTGGATTAAACTGGTTCAAACCAGATTAAAATGAATTGAACCAGTTTGAATCAAATTAAAACACTTAAAACAAGTTTAAATTTGTTTGAGCTGAACTGAATGGGTTTGAACTGGTTTGAACTGGGATTAAAGCTTTTCACTCAAAAGCCACCAAGAAAGAATTCTTCTGTTAAAAAACATATATTTAAGTACAACTCAGTAGCAAAATGCTTATCATAAGACTGGGTTGTAATTCTTAGCTCCAATTCAATTTAATTTAATTCAATCCAGCAAAATATTAAGTATGACTTCTATGACTCAATCTCCTTCAGTCTTCACAAAAACTTCAAAGGGTAGCCTCTCTTGGGAGATGAAATTGTTGGAAAGAATAGTCATCCCTCATTCTACATGATGAAAGCATCCTGAAAAAGAGGAAGTCAGCTGCAAAGTATAGCTTATTGGAGGTGTAAGGCAAGGGGTGGGGGGAATGGGGAAATGGCTCTGAATAAAAGTCTCAAGGTCACAGTGCTGAGGCTATGTAATGGGGGAAACGGAAAGGGACAGGTATTTATTAAGTGAATACATTTTGCCAGGCACTCTCCTAAGCTCTTTATAAATATTGACTCATCTGATAATATTTAATTGAAGAACATTAGATTGGGTGTTGAAAGATAACCCCTTTATCAGTGAGAACTCAGGTAAGTCACTTCCCATTTCTGGATGTCAGGGTCCTCATCTATAAGAGGTACATTTGAGCTTAGTGGATCTCTAAGGTCCTTCTCATATCTAAATCCCATGATCCACAGTATTGTCAATGGAATGCTGGATTTGGAGTCTGAAGACCTGTGTTTCAATCTTAGCTCTGTTATTTACTGGCTATATGACTTTGGGCAAAATAAATTCCCCTCTCTGGGCTTCAAGTGATCTTATTTGTAAAATGACGTTAGACTAAATCATTTGTAAAGTCCTTTCCATCTCTAAGCTTTTGGATTCAGTTTTATCAATTATCATTTCATGTGGTGCTTAGTACAGAGCTAGAAACATAGAAGGCACTTGTTAAGTACTTATTGATTGACTGATTGGGCCTTAGTCAAAGAAACCAGCTTATTAATGTGGCCAAAAAAAAAGCCACATCTTAGAAGCCAGAAGCTTCCTAACCTTTGGCTAGTTTGTGAGCTCAAGTCAAAGCATCTATTTAAGTCTGGAGGGAGGAGTCGGTAGTTTACACATTATATGACTGTGATGGGCTAACACGTCTCATGCTAGTAATTCTTGTTGTGTGAGTGAGGTTTTCCCTTTCTGGGTATATGAAAAGCCAACAGGCACAGACAGTAGGTAGCCTGTGTGGGGTACAGAGGCTCACTGTGAGCCTTCCTCTCTGAATAATCAACCCACATGAGTGGCTTTCTGTCCTCTCTATAGGGAGGGGGATGGCAAAAGAGAAAGGAGGCCCTTGGGGAGGTTTTTCCTCCCAAAAGAAACAGGCTAGCTAGACTAACAATGCCAAAGGCCAGATATTCCAGGAGCCTCAGGCAGGTGGCTATGGTTAATGGTATTTAGGGCCAGTATGACCTTGGAGATTATCAACTCCAACTGGTTTTTATAGGTGGGGAAACTGAGGCCTAGAGGGAAAATGACTTGCCATGGTCTCAAAAGGAATAAGTAGTTGAGATAGGATTAAAAAAAAAATTGTAGTTCCTTTGACTCCAAATCCACTTTTTTTTTTTGCCATGACATTATACTGTCTCTTTCACATTTTGTGACATAATTTATGCATTTAGGAAGGAGACTGATACCTCTCTTATCCAAGGGTATCCTATGGAGCTTAGAGGCAGATGGAGGCTGTGATTGGAATGAGACCATTATAGTTTCTTCCAGCTAAAAGCAGTTCTAACTTTGTCCTATAGTCCTGAAAGAACCGGCATATATGTAGTGATCAGTTTTGTTATTTCAGAGATCTTTGAAAGAATGAAGAGAATTGGAGTGCTCTTGGGGGATTGGAGAAGAATAAATATCCCTGTTTTTTTAAGTGTTTTAGGAGAAGGAATGAGTTCCAGAACCATAGCTGGGTGGCTCTGGGCCCAAGAACAGAGCTGAAACTCAGTTCTAACCTTTGGCCCTGCACATAAGCCTGCTGACGAATAAGCCAGGGCAAGAGATCAAAATCAAAGGGAAGCCAGTACTCTGGACCCAGAGAATCTCCCGGGGGGCTAACTATAACTGAACTCAGCAGCAGTCTGTGGATATTCAACACAAGCCAACAGATCAAAATCAGGTCAAGGATTTTCAGACCAGAAGGACAGTGAGCAGACCTCTCCCCAGATTTTATCATTTGGGAAGTTTAAAAAAATTACAGGCCCCAAATCGATTTGTGAAAGCAGCAGACGGACAGAAAACTCAGGTCAGATATCTCTTCCTGTCCCCCCAACCCCCCAGGTGAGCAGAGTCCAGCACTAATATGAAGTCCAAAGTGAAGAAGTAAGCTGGAAACATGGGCAAACAAAAAAAGAACCTAACCGTATAAAGTGACTGTGGTGACAAGGAAGCTCACATCACAAACACAGAAGACAGTGAACTGAAAACATTTACAAGCAAAGTCTCAAGAAAAATGCAGATTGGGTCAATAAGAATATCAGAAGAGTTAAAAAGATTTTTTTTAAGAGAACAAAAAAGAATTTTAAAAAAATCAAATGAGTGGAAGAGAAAAAATATTAGGAAAAGAAATGAGAGCTATGCAAGAAAATAATGAAAAGAGAATTAATAACTTGGTAAAAGAGGTACCATAAAATACTGAAGAAAACAACTCCTTAAAAATCAGAATTGGACAAATGGTAAAAGAGGTACCAAATCTCACTGAAGAAAATAACTCCTTAAAAAGCAGCATTGGACAAGTGGAATCTAATGATTCCATGAGGTTTCACAAAACAAGAAAACAAAGTCAAAAGACTTTTAAAAAAATAGAAAAAAATCACAGGAAAAGCAACTGACCTAGAAAATAGATTGAGGAGATACAATTTAATAATCATTGGACAACCTAAAGACCATGAGCAGAAAAAAAGGGCTTAGACATCATATTTCAAGAAATTATAAAGCAAAACTGCCCAGATATCTTAGAACCAAAGGGCAAAGTGGAGACTGAAAGAATCCACTTGATAACTCTTAAAAGAAATCCCCAAATGAAAAATCTCAAAAGTATTATAGCCAAAATCTGGAACTCTCAGTTCAAGGAGAAAATACTTGAAGCAGCCAGAAAGAAATATTCACACACCATAAAGTCATAGTCGGGATCATAACAGATTTTTTTCTCCAATCCTCTAACATTGTTATTTAAAGCTTTGAGTTCCAAATTATATTGCTCCTTCCCCTCCCTCCTCTTCTTCCTCTTTGAAAAGGCGAGTAGTCAGATATAGGGTATATATATGCGATTATGTAAAACATTTCCATTTTAGTAATTTTGTACAAGAAGACTCAAATAAAAGAAAAAAAATGAAAGAAAGAAACTGAAAAATAGCATGCTTCAGTCTGTATTCAATCAATATCAGTTCTTTCTCTGGAAGTGGACAATAAACTTTATCATTAGTCCTTTAGTATTGTCTTGGATCATTATATTGCTGAGAATATCTAAGTCATTCATACTCCTTTATAGAATAATATTGCTGTTAATGTGTAGAATGTTCTCCTGGTTCTGCTCATGCAACTGTGCATCAATTCATGCAAGCCTTTCCAGGTTTTTCTGAAATCATCTTGCTTGTCATCTCTTATAATACAATAACATTCTTCTACAATAAAATATCATAGCTTGTTTAGCCATTCCCCAATTGATGGGCATCCCTTTGATTTCCAATTCTTAGCCACTACAAAAAGAGCTGCTATAAATATTTTCATACAAATAGATCCTTTTTCCTTTTTTCAGTTATCTTTGGGGTTACAGACCTCTCAGTGGTATTTCTGGATCAAAGAGTAATCATACAAGAGTTTGCAGTTACTACTATGAAAGAGCAGAGAACTTGGAACATGATAAGCAAAGGAGGTAAGAATAACCTACCCAGAAAAAAATGAGTATTTTCCCTATGGGGGGAAAAAGGGTATTTAATGAATTAGAGGATTTTCAAGCATTCCTGATGGAAAGAGAGGAGCTGAATAGAAAATCTGACACTCAAACACAATACATAAAAAGCTAAATTGGAAGATAAATCACAAGGGACTAAACAATTTCAAACTGTTTCTATTCCCATACGGGAAGACAAGACATATAACCCCCTCAGAATTTATCAGGGCTGCTATCAGGTCTGTTAGAGGCAGTATACCTTCGGGACATAAGTGTAATTTTATTATGTTGGGATGATCTTAAAAGAAGAATGCAAGTCGGGGGAAGAGAGATACATTGGAAAATGGGAAGGGAGAGGAAGAATGGGGAAAATTACCTCAAATAAATGAGCAACACAAGGAAGAGTTTATAAACATGTGTACACTGGAAGGGAGCATGGTCAGAGGAAATGGGCAACACTTGAACTTCACTGTGATTTAAACTGGTTCAAGGAGGAAAGAATATGTACACACACAGTTGGGTACAAAAATTCAGCTTCTCCAAGAGGGAAGGAGGAGAGAAAGGAGTTAAGAGAAAGGGGGGTAGATAAGAGGGAGTGTAGATGAAGGAAGGTAGAGGTCAAATACAAGACAGACTCTTGATGAAGGGACAGGGTAATAGGAAGAAAAATAAGTAAAAGAGAATAGGATGGAGGGGAATACACAGTAATCATAACTATAAATGTAAATGAGGTAAATTCACCCTTCAAATGGAAGAGGACAGCACAATGGATAGCAAAATCAGAATTCAATAATGTGTTGTTCGCAAGAAACACACTTGAGATGGGAAGATAAACACAGAGGTAAGGTAAGGGTCCTGATAGAATCTATTATGTTTTAGTTGAAGTAAAAAAATAGCAGGGGAAGTAGTCATAATCTCAGACAAAGCAAAAACAAAAGCAAAAATACACCTAATTAAAAGAGATTATCAGGGAGAAAATAGATAGTAAAGCTTAATAGTGTGGGACCTTAATAAAAGAATAAACCATGCAACCAGACTGGCCTCATTTACTTTGTCAACAGAGCATTTAACCTGGAAATAAGGAGAATGCTGCAGATATAACTTACTAGCATTTGACAAAGTCTATTCTTGTGGACATGGAGATATGTAAGCCAGACTAGCAGTTCTCAAAATATGGTTTTGGGATGCTTGGGAGACCTTTTAGAGGCAGCTAGATGGCACAAGATGGCTAGATGGTATAGAATGATGGGCATAGAATCAGGAAAATGAGTTCAAATTTAGCCTTAAATACTAGCTGTATGACCCTGGCAAGTCATTTAACCTCTGTCTGCCTCAGTTTCTTCAAATGCAAAATGCAGAATGATAATAATAGCTTCCAGGGTTGTTTCGAGGATCAAATGACATATATACAGCACTTAGCATCTAGCAGAGTACTTGGTACATAATAGGCACTTAATAAATATCTGTTTCCTTCCTTCTTTCCCAAGACCAAAAGTCTTAAGAACTGCTGGAGTAGACAAGTACCATTAAGTGGATTCTGAAATGATTGAATGGCGAACCCCAAAGAGTAGACATTAATGGTTCAATTGTCAATTGAGAAAGAGGTCTCCAGTGGACTTCCCTGCAACCTTTGCTTGGCCCTATGTAGTTTAACATTTTTATAAATGGATAAAGGCATAAATAGCATGCTTATCAAATTTGCCCATGGCATAAAGCTGAAAAGATAGCCAATCTAATAGATACCTGCATCAGAAGTCAAGAAGGACTTAAGACAGTTCAGAATCCAATAAAATGTAACTGAATAGGAGTAAAGGCAAAGTGTTACGTATATATTTAAATTTTTTTCATAAGTATAAGATGGAGTGTGTGTTTGTCCTTTGTTGCCAAAGAAGACCATGCCATCAGAGAAATGATGACATGACTTGCACTTGACTTTGTTTTGAGTGAGGGAGGGCTGTGCAGGTCACCAACCTCACTTCTCCTCCAGAGCCATCTGAATCCAGTGACCTGATAGTCCTCAGGATGACTGGAGATGGCCCAGGATGAGTCAGTTGGGGTTAAATGACTTGCCCAAGGTCACACAGCTAGTGAGTATCAAGTGTCTGGTGAGATTTGAACTCAGGTCTTCTTGACTCCTGCGCTGGTGCTCTATCCACTGCACCACCTAGCTACCCACACAGGAGGATTATGTTTTTAAGTGTGGAAGAGTCATAGTCATCAGCCTCACTCTCTTCCAGAGTTGTTGAAGTCCAGAGGGAAGACAAAGTATAGGCCATAGTTAGACTGCAGTTCACTTGAAAGAGAGCTAGGAGTTGCAGTAGATCACAAGCTTAACATGAGTCAAATGCATGATATAGAAACCTGGAAAGCTAGAGGGAGCTTTGTTGTTGTTCAGGCACTTAGTCCTATCTGACTCTTTTGTAATCCTATATGGGGTTTTCTTGGCAAAGGTACTGGAGTGGCTTGCCAATTCCTTCTTCAGTGGATTGAGGCAAACCGAGCTTAAGTGACTTGTCCAGAGTCACAGAGCGAGTGAGCATCGGAGGCCACATTTGAACTCCAGTCTTTCTCCAGTGCTCTATCCACTGAGCAACCTAGGTGCCTCCAGTGGAATCTTAGGCTTTCTTAAGAGAGGCACATTGTTCAGGACAGGGGAGGTGCAAGTATTGCTTTCCCTTTCTCAGACCATATCTCAAGTATGGTGTTCAGTTTTGGGTGCCATGTTTTAGGAAGGATGTCAATAAGCTAGAGAATGTCTAAAAGAGGCTAATAAACATGATTAAAAAGCTTAGAGTTAACGCCATATGAAACTTAGGTGAAGAAAATAAGGATGTTTTACCTAGAGAAATGAAATTTGGTGGTGGGGTGGGGGTGGGGTTTGCTGCCAGCTATTTTCATTTATTTGAAAGACTGTCCAGAGGCAAGGGCATTAGGCTTCCTTTGCTTGACCTCAGAGGGCAGAATTAGGAGCAATGGGTGGAAGTTACAAAGAAGCAAGCCATCTTGGGGAGGGAGGGGAAGAAAATTTAGAACTTATAGAAATGATTGTTGAAAACCGAAAACAAATAAATTAATAAAAAAAAGAAACACTTCAATAAACAATCAGGAACTGATTATTAAATGCCCATTAAGTTACAGGCACCATTTTAAACACTGAGGGTACAAAGACAAAAATAATTCTTCCTGATTTCCTCACTTTGTCGTAAAAACTCTTATCTCCAGTCCTCTCCTTTATGACCCAGCTCCAGGAGTATGCTGGTAAATGTTTAACAATTCTGAAATCCTGGGGAAAAAAGAAAAAGTACACATGGCACACTTAAATTTAATCTGTATCATTTTTTCGATAACTTTCTTAAGTCTAATCAACAAATCAATAAACCAGGCCATGAGCTGCAGTATTTGCTAAGTGGGTTTGAGCTGCCTCCAGTGTAACACTGCCTCCTTCCTTCTCTCTCCCACCCCCTCAGATGAAGCTTATCTCCTCTTTCTCCTAGTCAAAAAACATTAGAGCTACAAAGTACCTCAGGGATCATCTGGTCAAATTCCTTCATTTTATAGATGAGAAAACTAAGGCAAAGAAAGGAGAAATAAATTTCTTTAGGTTACAGTTAGTTCCTGAAGCTTTGTAGCATTATAGGAAGCAAAAAAAGAACTTTTTCTTTGAATCCTCTTTCAATGGTTTTCCAAACACTCTAGTTGAGTTATGTTTTGAGTTCTGAAACCTTTTTAGACATGTGGGCCATGCTGACAACTCTTTTGCCTTACTTGTGGACCTTTAGGTCTGCCTTGAGAAATTCTGGAGTCCCAGGAAACTTTGTTATTGGATCTTTCATGTACATGTATACTTATAGTTGTCTTAGTGATCTCCCAGATCCTAAGTCTAGGATGTGATACCTATCCATCCAACATCGGAAATATTTCCTTCACTGACCCAGGCCACATTTTTTCCTATGTTAACTCATTCTGTGTGATTCTGTGTGTTTAAGACTCATATAGATAATGAGGATGCTAATAAAAAAAAGTCTTTCTGGATTCTGGGGGGGAAAAAACCCCTGTGATTTTATTACTGTATTAGACTCCTGGTATGGAAAATCCCTCCACTGACGCAGATCAATAGTTCACTTGTAAATTATAGCCTTAGAGAATTATCTGGGGATGCTGAAAGATTAAATGTCTTACTCATATGTTACACAGTAAGTATATATCAAAGTCAGCACTTGAACTTAGCTCTTCTTGACTCAAAGGCCCTCTTTCTACCATGCTATGATACTTCTCATCATATAGGTGATAGGTGTCAAAGGTGAAGTCCCAATGTGGACGGACAGGTCATTAACAAATGGGGGATCAGGGAAGGCTTCATGAAAGAGCTAACATTTGAGATGGGCTTCTTTTAGGTAGTAAGAATTCAGTAGGGATGTCATTAACAAAGAAAAAGATGTTGGGAAAATGAGGATTTGTTTGCAGCAAGACAAATCACCAAGTTTGACCAGAGACCAGTTCATGGAAATGAGTAGTGTGAGATTTGTCTAGAAAGTTAAGATGGCAGCAGAGTGTGAAGGGGTACTCTTTGATCACTGGCCAAAAATGTTTTCTCTTTCCCTCTTAGAAGTCCTCATGAATGGCCCAGTTTCCATAGCGTGATCCGTACTGGCTTGTTTACAGCTTTCTGCCCAACAGCTTGTATTCTAAAACTTCTCTTACATAAACTATTCCTTTTGCAAAAACAGATGACAAAGAACCTGCTTTGGCCTCAGGCCTGAGTTTCATCACACTATTATTACTATTTTTGTTATTAATTTTATTGAAGCAGAAAGAAGCAGCACATTATCTTCCTACTGTATATTTTCTCATGGACCAAGACAGCAACAAACATTTTAGGCAGTAGAAAGGCTTGCTTTGTTGTCTGAGAAATTGTAGCTGGAGCTGCAAAGAGAATAGGGCTTTGGTCACAGACCAAAGATCCAGACACAGCCCAAGGTCAGGGTTGGAGCAGTTGGGCTGATGAGCTTGTACAAAGGCAGCAATAACACTAATATGCCCTTGCTTATTAGCTTATCTAAGCCTTTCAATATTTGGTACAGAAAGCAGGATCTGTTTTTTGTGTCCCAAAATTCCACTCCATTCAGTTGAATCCCATTCAACAAGCATATTTTAAGTTGAAAAGGCTTTGCCTACTATTCTCCAGTGGACTGTATGCTTCTCATCCAAGGCCTAACCTAGCTAACTAAGTTCAGGGAGGATCATTGTCAGAAGGCTGGCTACCAAGTGATGAATTTTCAGTCACAGAAACCCACAAAGGTTCATCCATGAAGGCATGGATGGATTCTGATCTTCATTTCTGGAGCCCTCACATCAATGAGATAACAGATCTTTTTTCTTTTTTCCATAGGTTGCCATGGCTGGAGCTTTCATCACCAAGTGGCCAGCCTACTTCTAATGAAGCATCAGGATGTGGATGTTGGACAGACATTGCAAATGGACAATTATTTGGGCCGAATAGGAGGCCAGAGGAGAAAACAATGGATTGCATTTGGGAAAACCTAATATGACTGCTGGACAGTTAGTAAAGTAGGTTTTATTTTGGGAAGTTGAATTCATGTTTTGGTTCTGCTGCTCACTGATGAAACTACAAGAAACTTTGGTGAGCTAATCTCCTGAAGGTTAAGTCATCTCCACTGGAAATGCACCCTCCTTGAATGTAGACACCATTCCATGTTGATCATCATAGATCCAACACCTAACATAGTGGCTTACACCTAGTAGGTGCTTAATAAATGTTTGTTGGTTGGAGAAGAGCAACCCATCTTTCTGAGAAATCTTGAGGGTGGGGGACAGACATCATGACTTCTGTTTTCAAGTACTAGAAAGGTAATTGTGAAAGGATAATGATAGCACATGTAAAAAAGGCATGATAATATTGCCCCTGAAAATTTGCAAAGTGTTTTTTACAGGCATCATTTTATTTAATTCTCACAACAATCTGGGGAAGTGGGGACAATAGAGATCTCACCCTTCCATTTTGTAGATGGAGAAACTGACGCTCCAGGAAGTGAAGTAACTTGCCCATGGTTGCACAGCTAGTAAATGTCAGAGCTGAGCTCAGGACTCAAGCCCAGCATTCAAGCACACTAAGCTTTTTCCACTTGGTCCTAGAAGACAGAACTTGGAGCAGTGGATGGAAGAAGCAGAGAAACAAATTTCAACTCTATTATCACATGAAAACTTGTTATCCCAAAGCAGAATGGACAGCTTAGAAGGGACTGGAGGAGGGTTTCTTAAACTTTTTCCACTTGCAGATCCCTTCCATGTTTCAGCAGTGTTCACTGGCATTGTATGGCGTGCATGTGCAATGCAAAGTGCACATACTGTGTGCTCAGAACCAAGGCTGCAGTGAATTGCCTGATGCAACATGGGTAAGCACTGCCAGAAACACTTTGTATTCATTACGTTTGATTTTTGATTAATTTTTAGTTGTTGCACCTTCAGAAATCTTTTACTGTTGCCAAATTTTTCTTGACGCCATACGGGGTCACAAGCCATAGTTTAAGGAGCACTGGATTCTAGTTCAATACAGATACAGAAAAACAAAAACTTCCCTCTAAACCATAGGTTCTTATCCTGAGGTCCACAAACCCCTCAAGTGACTCATGAACAGATGTACGGCTTCCATGAAATGGTATGGACAGAAAAAAATACCTTTATTTCCATTAACCTGTAACTGAAATTTAGCATTTCCTTTCAATTACTTAAAAGCATGATTCTACCAAAGGGGTCTGTGACACACGAAAAATTAACAACTCCACATTTCTTGAGCTTTTCTGAAAGAAAGCATAAAAGACTTTTTTCATATGGTTTCCTACAATGTAGGTGAACTATCAGGACGCCGTTCTCACCTGTCATTTTGGTGATCTTGTCCACAAAACAAGTAGGGTTGGTCTGGGATGACCTGTTCTTGATGAAGCTAAAGTAATTTTTGTTTTCACTTTTCCACACATTCAAAAACCATCTCTTTATTAATAAAGTATAAAAATTTGCCCAGAATCAGAAATATGATTCTCTAGTTTCCAGATTGCATTTTCCCCCTCCCCCATTTTTACAAAATGTTGGTCCTTCTCTATGGCTCTCCAGTTCTCCATAATCCTTTGGAGACCTCTGACAATGGCCCAGAAATGACATCTTCTCTTTTTTTCAGGACCCAAAGATGGAGAGCTTCTGAGCTGCTGATCAGAACTCATCTGGGGCTCTTTCAGTATCTCTTCATTTACCTGGGTATGAATCACCTATTAGCTGCTTTTGTTTTGTCCTTTCTAGTTCAAAGACCATTCTTAATGACAGGGAAATCAAGTAAAATAAGTATTCAGCAGATCTATTTTCACTGTCAGCAGTTATCCTAGTCTGAATCAATCCTGAGAAGCCATTCTACTGTCCCTTCTTTACCCCCTCCCCCTTTTTTTTTAGCATAGCAAGAAGAAAAACAAAAAAGGTCTCCTTTTGCTATTCTTATCTTTCCTAGCCAATCTCAGTTTGGCATCACTGTATTTATTTTCCATTGGCCACCCTGGTTTCTTTCATCTGTTCATGCCTTTAAAAATCTAAGCTGGTTGTTAAAAACCCCCTGCGCTACCATATCAACTTGTTCATACAACTCTCCTTTATTTTTTCCCCATCAGAACTGATTGCTTTTGTGTCTTTGGAGTTTCATACTTGAGAACTTCCCATTCCTAGAACTTCCCATTTCCCTCACAGAACTTCATTCCATAGGAGAAAACCTATCTTTTTCTCTGACCCTTGGAAATCTGTTCCTCTAGGTTGTAGGATGTACATTGGTCTGCTCCTAGATTTCCTCTCCTACACTATAAAAAATTTTAAGATGGAATGGTCACTTTCCTTGAAGGTTTTTCTCATTTCTACTCCTACCTGTTGGTGAAAATCATATCCAGAACAGTTTCCCCCTTATTGGTTCCTCATCTTTTAGAGAGTGAAATTGTCTTGGAGGCAAGAAATTATTAGCTGTTCTTCTTTTGGAGACAGCCAGACACAGAGAGAGGAGACAGAGAGGGAGAGACAGAGACAGAGGCAGAGAAGCAGAGAGAGGGAGGAGAAAAGAAATAGAGGAAAGAGAGGGAAGGGGAGAGAGAGAGAGCAACATGGAAGTATATTTTACATGATCGTGCATACATAACCTATATCAAATTGCTTACTGTCTTAGTGAGGGGTTGATGAAGGAAGGAGGAGGACAATTTAGAACTCTAGATAAAAAAAATGAATGTAATACAATTTACATGTAATTACATTTACATGTAGTAGGAAAAAAGAAAATGCTACGTGAGAGAGAGAGAGGGAGAAAGAGAGAGACAGAGAGAGAGAGAGAGAGAGAGAGAGAGAGAGACAGAGAGAGAGAGAGAGAGAGAGAGAGAGAGAGAGAGAGAGAGAGAGAGAGAGAGAGAGAGAGAGAGAATGAGAAATACTCTAGAAGACATATGGATCATTAAAGTCTCCCATTACCACACGATCAATTCTCTGCCAGGCTTGTGATGTTCTCCATGCTCCTCATCTGTTTCATTCTGTCCAGGAGGTATATGTCAGTGACAATTTTGTGCCTTCATTGATCTTTACCCAAACATTT
The DNA here is from genome assembly GCF_028372415.1 of Notamacropus eugenii. Taxonomy (NCBI): domain Eukaryota; kingdom Metazoa; phylum Chordata; class Mammalia; order Diprotodontia; family Macropodidae; genus Notamacropus; species Notamacropus eugenii. The sequence goes on from NC_092872.1 coordinate 631,595,802, forward strand.
TTCATCATTCTTCCTCCTTCTGGTTCCTGTGTTTCCTCACAGGAATATAGCTTCTTCATATATAATGCCACTGTGTCCTTCCCCCTTTACTTCTTCCTTTGAAATAGGGTAAGACCGTTCAGAGGTCTACTCCGGTCCTGGATCTTCTCCCACAAACTGTTGCTCAGTGATGTCTATGACATCCATTTTACTCTCTTGTTTGAGGACCTTTAATTCTAGCTTATTACCTATACTTTGTACATTGGTGTACACCCAAGGCCATAGGTTTCATTACCATCTCCTTCCTTGGACTTTGTGTTCTATAAACTTTTGGGTATCACAATTATTATGGTTTGAAAACTCTGAGATTGGTTCTAAGAGAAATATCATTTGGGGGGGGGAAGTAAGGCTAAGGGGCTTGGTTCTTTCAGAATCAGGAACATCATAAAGTTTATCCAGAATGTTCACTTGGGGTCTGGTGGAGTGGAGATGATTAAAGCTGAAAGGCTTGATTGAGTTGTTCCTTAATCACTCAGGAGGCCTCAACTGTTAAGAACAGGAAGGATGTGTTTTTTTTTTGTTTTTACTTCTTTTTTATGGGGGAGAGGTACTGGTATTTAGTAATTGGCTGGGGATTTGGGGAAATCTTGAGGCTAGATAAGGGTTGATGGTGGATTGGGAGGTGTGTGTGGGGGTGTGGTGGGAGTGTACAGGGACTAGGGCTGGTTTCCCTTTTCAAGGTATCATTGCTGGGAAGGCCTTTATGCAATTGACATTAGCCAAGGGAACTTCTGCAAAGAGCTTTCTTAAAAAAACAAACAAAACTAATTTCTGTTTGTGTTGCATCACTTTTAACTGCTTTATTGCTGGGATGTTGATAATTACAGGCAGCAGAGTACAATGGAAAGAATGCAGGATTATGAATAGGAAGACTTGGGTCTTAGCACTGAGACTTGTTAGGTGTAGCCATGGAATCAGAAGACCTTACAATCTTAAGACTTGAGTTCAAATCTGGCCTCAGATATTTACTAGCAGTATGACCCTGGGCAAGTCATTTAACTTTGCCTCAATTTCCTCCTCTATAAAATGAGCCAGAGAAGGAAATGGGAAACCACTTTGTCTTTGCCAAGTGTCTTTGCCAAGAAAACCCCAAATGGGGTCATGAAGAGTCAGATGTGACTGAAACAAGTGAACAACCACATGGGCCAGAGTAGATGTTATTATAATCCTCATTTAAATAATAATGATTATTTAATAAAAACATTAATTAATAACAATAACTAGCACCCACAATGGTCAGGCACTGTTGCATATTTTCTCAATTGAGCCTCACAATGACCCTGGGAAATAGGTGCTATTATTATTTCCATTTTACAGTTGAGGAAACTGAGGCAAACAGAGGTCAAACTACTTGCCCAAGGTCACACAGCTAGTAAATATCTCAGGTTGAATTTGAATTTAGATATTCCTGATTCCAGGTCTACGGTTCTATCCATTGTACCTCCCAGCTACCAAAATGAGACAATAAACATAAAATACTATGGAAATATCAAATATTAACATGGAGTTAAAAAGAAAGTGCTTTAAAAACTGCTAAGTGTTATGTAAATATGAGCTGTCATTACCGTGATGCCCCTAATATTCTCTGTACAAATGCTTTTAAGTGGGAGGAGTTGGAGAGGAAAAGGATATGACAGACCCCCACAGAAAGGAGCAAGACAGTATTTTAGATGTAAGACAACCTGCATTTAACCTGGCCTCCTAGGTCTGGTTGGGATGTTGTTACCCACTATATACAGCAATTCATTTTGCTATCTCAGATAAAAAGCCCTTACAATGGGATCCCCTGTTGCATTAGGACAGCTGTAGTTGAGGTGAGAAGAAAAACTGAGTACACAGAGGGGCCCATCTTGGCCAAAGACACACATAAGACAATTCCACGACAGCCAGTTTTTAAATTCACAAGTATTCATTCATTCCTTCTGTTAATTATGTATTCTGTACCTCCTGTGTCGGAGACATTGAGCTAGATAATTTTGTACGGGAGGTGAGAGAAGGAAACGGAAAACAAGGAAACCACACTTTAGCCGAATTTAATTTGGTGGGTTTTTCCACTCCATGTTGGAAACTAGTGTGTTTGGAAAGAGCATTAATTCCAAATAAGTCACTGTGCCTCTTTACCTCCCACAACAACTTCAGTTGCTTTATCTGTAAAATGAAGAGGTTCGGTTTAATGAAGAATTCTAGGATTGCAGTGACCCTTTAGGTCTAAAGATTTCATGATCCTAACATAGGGGTATAAATATATATTTTATATATATATATAATATAAAAATACTTATATGTATATGTCTTTGGCACATACGTATGTTGACTGACACAATCAATTAGCATTTATTCAACTCTTTCTATGTATCTGGAATGAAGCATCTCTCTATTCTCTCTCCCCTCCTCCTCTTCTTCCTCCTTCCACCTTCTTTGTCTTTTCTTCTCTCCCTCCCCCTCTCCAACCTTCCCCCTCCCTCCTTCTCTCCTCTTCCTCTCTCCTCTTTCTCCACTTCTCTATTTTTCCTCTCCTTTTTCCCTATCTCCTTTTCTCCCTTTTCTACCTTTCTTTCTCTCTTCTCTTTCTCCCTCTCTCTTCTTTTCTCCCCTCTCTCTTTCCCATACCCCACCACAGTCAAAGGTCACCATGCTTCAGAGGATAGAGTGCTGTGCCTAGAGTCAGGAAGATTCCTCTTTCTGAGTTCAAAATCTAGTCTCATACACTTACTGGCTGTGTGATCCTGGGCTAGTCATATAACCCTGCTTACCTCAACTTCCTCATGTGTAAAATGAGCTGGAAAAGGAAATGATAAACTATTCCCATATCTTTGCCAAGAAAACCCCAGATGGGGTCACAAAGAATCAAATACAAATGATAAATGACTCAACAACATTTCAAGGACATATGTATATATATGTATATATATATATACACATGTATAGGCATATACGCACACACACACACACATTGTTGTTGCGTTTGTCCTTCATTCTTGAAGAGGATGATGACATAAGAGAACTGATGATATGACCTGCAGCTGACTTGGGTTTGAGTGAGGGAGGGCTGTGCAAGGTCACCAGCCTCACTTTCTCCTCCAGAGCCATCTGGGTCTAATGGCCAAATAGTCATCAGGATGACCAGAGAAGGCCCAGGATGCAGTGGGAGACCCTGGTCCTTTTAGATTAAAGTCTTTTCAGGTTCTTGCTTTGAGTGAGGTAACACCCATTTATAACTGGGAAAGGAGGTGAGCCAGTTGTATAACAGAAATCTGAGCTAACGTGAACAATTTTAACAGTATGTTGGCACTGCTGTGATATCGAGAGAACATTGGGCCAATATTTTAAGAAGAATTTTTATAAATCCTAAAGGAATGAATGTTGGAAAGTAGAAAAGAACTTTTGAGTCAGAAGACCTGGGTTCGGATCTTGGCAGTGCTACTTCTTATGTATGTGACCACAAGCAAGTCACTTAACCTCTATGGTCTTCATTTTTCTCATCCGCAAAAGTAGGAGTCGGACCACATGTCCTACCTTCTAGACCTAAATTCAAAATATTCCATGATTTATAGGTGAAAAATGGACAAGGATTGTAAAGGATGGGAAGGCTGCAGTTTGTGTGAGTGGGTAGAATGACCATAATGAGGAAATCCCAGCTCCAGCCAAGTTCTAAATTGTATAATAAGAATTCATTTTAATCCTTTGGGATTTTTGTTGTTGCTCAGTTGTTTTCCGTCATGTCTGACTTTTCATCACCCCATTTGGGGTTTTCTTGGCAATGACATTGGAGTGGTTTGCCATTTCCTTCTCCAGCTCATTTTACAGATGAAGACACTGAGGCAAACAGGGTTAAGTGACTTGTTTAGTAAGAGTCTGAGGCCACATTTGAACTCAGGAACAGGAGTCTTTTTGACTTCAGGGCCAGTGCTCTATCCACTGCATCACCTAGCTGCCTCTAAATCCTTTGATTTACTGGGACTTGAAATGAGCCTCTTTTTTACCACTTCCCATGCACCTCACCCCACCACAAAACATTATTTAGGAGGGAAGTTTTGTGAGTGAGTTCCTTTTCCAGATTGCCCCAACTGTCTTGTTATACCTAAAATAATCCCCTCTGCACTCCCTGCCCCACCTCAGTCATCAGAAATTCCTTTAGAAAAGAAACACAAATGCCAATATTAGGCCCCAAATGAGAAGATCTTGAGGTGTATCTAGTACTAGGATTCATTTCTTTTTCCGAGGAATCAGTTCCAGAGAGGTGCTCATACAGAGGACATTTATACCGGTGTCCAAAGGCAGAAAGAAAAGAGCTAGCTATTAGCTAAAAAGAGTTGACTGCTCCTTTTGGAGACTCTTGGTTGGATTACGCAATCCCTTTTCCTGATCCCCTCAATTCTAGTGCCTTCCCTCCTCGGATTTTCTCCAATCTATCCTGTATGCTACTTGTTTATAAATGTTTGTTTGTATTTTGTCTCCCACATTAGGCTCTGAGTTCCCTGAGGGCAGTGCTTCCTTTTCCTTTATTTTTTGTATCCCCAGAATTTAGCATAATGCTGGTACACCTCAGATGTTTCTAAAATATATTAGTCCCTCCAATAGTTGCCAAGGGAAAAGTCAGTGTTTGGTATAAAGAGGAATGAGCCTGTGTCCCCCTCAAATCCAGCTTATTGGGCCCTTACTGCTCTAGTCTCAATTAAGTCATTCAGCACTTCATGAAAGAAAGGCGGGGGTATGGTGATTAATAAATACTTCTTGACTGGGTGACTTTGGGCAAGTCACTTTACCTCTTGAATAGAATGTAAGCTCCTTTAGGGCAGGGACTGTTTCATTTTTGTCTTTGATCTCCCCCCACCCAGTGGCTAGCACAATGCTTGGTACAATGATTGGGCTTAGTAAGTGCTTGTTCTTTTTTTTCAATTTTATTTTTCATTTTTAACACAGTTTATCACAGATAAAACAATTCAAACTTTTGGTCAGGTGGTACTTCTTTTTAAAGCATTTACCATATGGACCACAAAAAAGTTTTTCTTTTTTTTAAACATTAACAAACTGAGACACAAATAATATTTATGTTTCTAACTTCACAAGCTCTTGACCTAATTGTCTCCACAGTATTTCCAAAAATTAAAAGACCCTAACTTATTGTTGTTGGTCTAAAGTCCTATGCCTAATAGCTTAATTTTAGACTTAACCTTGGATGGTCCCCTACCAATAATCTATATATTAATAGATCTGATATTAAGCTTACAAACCTTTTGACTATAGGAAATTGCCACCAAGAGTAGGGACATTGCAGGGATACAGTATCTCCCCAACTTCATGTCAGTTCCAGGCAGGATTAGATTGTCCCACTTGCATTTAGTCAAGCTTAAAGTCTGCCAGGTGTCAATGGGGAAACTGAGTCAGGAGAATCCTACCTCAGCCCAGGCTGAACAGCTGCTCTCCTACCCTTCCCATGAGATCACCTTTTGCAGTTCATACCAGCATCTCACCAGCTTACTGACATCTGGGTTGGAGGCTCAGATTGCCTTTCTTGCTACCCATACCTGGAGTTAGACTCAGAAGAACAGTCACAATAGTCCCATAGCATCTAAAAATGGCAAGTTCCAATAACCAGGTTTCAAATATGATTATAGTTTCACTTTGACTAAGGAACATCTTTTGAGGCAAGTCTTAAGTGGCTTACATGCCTTTCTATACATGTTCTAGTTCCTGATTAAATAGCAGTCACAAAATCAAATTTACCATTAAAACCTTAACTTTTCCATCAATGCCAAATTTTACCCGAGGTTACCTTCCTCTAGGAAATTCAGACTAAAATTCTTTCCCCCAAACTAAAGATGTCATTGATTTATTCTCAGTAATTAATTCAGTCAATTGTTCTAATACTAATTGCTTTTTACCTCACTTTGTAACATGTCCAATTTTTGTCCCCATCACTCCCCTCCCCACCCCCGCTTCCTAATACCTTGCATTCTGATTACTCCTTCCCTCAATGTACTCTCCCTTCTATCACATCCCACCCTTCCCTTATCCCCATCATCTCTCTTTTCTTGTAGGGCAAGATAAATTTCTATACCCCATTCCCAGTATTTCTTATTTACCAATTAGATGCAATAAATTCTCGACATATGTTGCTAATACTTTGAATTCCAACTTGTCTCCCTCCCCCCTCCCTCTCCAGCCTCACTGAGAAGGCAAGCAATTCAATATATACTAATTATGTGTTGTTTTGCAAAAGACTTCCATAATAATCATGTTGTGTAATACTAATTATATTGCCCTCTGTCCTACTCTATCCCCCCTTATTTTTTCCCCCACAATTGACTTTGTTCCTTCTCAAAAGTGTTTGTTTCTAGTGGATCTCTTCTTCCATTTGCCCTCCCTTCTAACATTCCCCTCACCCCACTTGTCATCTCCTCTCCTACTTTTCTGTGGTGTGATATCAATTTTCATATCAAATTTAGTGAACATGTTATTCCCTCCTTCAGCCACATGAGAGAGTAGCTTCATTTTTTCCCCTTTCCTCTTCTTCCTTTTCTCCTCCATTGAACAAGATTTTTCTTATCTCTTTTATGAGTTATAGCCTGCCCCATTCCATTTCTCCCTTTTTCTTCCTGGTATTTTTCTCCTTCACCCCTTAATTTTTATTTTATTTTTTTGTGTGTAGATATCATCTCTTCTGATTCAACACATCCTTTACTCTCTATCTATACGTGTGTGTGTGTGTGTGTATGTACAATCTCTCCATCTACCCAAATACTGAGAAAAGATTCAAGAACTATATTTTCTTTCCATGTATTAATGTAAACAGTTCAGCTTTAGAGAGTCTTTTATGATTTTTATTTCCTGTTTACCTTTTCATGCTTCTCTTGATTCTTTTCTTGGGAAGTCAAATTTTCTATGCAGATCTGGTCTTTTCCTCAGTATGAATGATTGAAAGTCCTCTATATCACTGAATGACCATTTATTCTCCTGAACTATTATACTCAGATTTTCTGGATAGGTGATTCTTGGTTTCAAACCCAGTTCCTTTGACCTCTGAAATATCCCATTCCAAGCCCTTCTATCCCTTAAGGTTGAAGCTGCCAGATCCTGTGTTATCCTGATTATATTTCTACAATACTCAAATTGTTTCTTTCTAGATGCTTGCAGTATTTTCTCCTTGATCTGAGAACTCTGAAATTTGGCCACAATATTCCTAGGAGTTTCTCTATTCAGGTCTCTTTCAGGAGGTGATTGGTGGGTTCTTTCAATATTTATTTTGCCTTCTGGTTCTAGAATATCAGGGCAGTTTTCCTTGATAATTTCATGGAAGATAATGTCTAGGCTCTTTTTTTGATCATGGCTTTCAGGTAGTCCCATAATTTTTAAATAGTTTCTCCTGGATCTATTTTCTAGGTCAGTTGTTTTTCCAATGAGATGTTTCACATTATTTTCTATTTTTTCAAATTTTTGGTTTTCTTTACTAACTGCTTGGTTTAATTCATAGTCATTCACTTTCCTGAACTCAATTCTCTCTTTCAATGAATTATTTCGTTCAGTGAGCTTTTGAAACTTCTCCTCCATTTGGCTAATTCTGCTTTTTAAAACCTCCTTCTCCTCACTGGCTTTTTGGACCTCTTTTCCCAATTGAGTTAGCCTCTTTTTAAAGCTGTTATTTTCCTCAGCATTTTTTTGGTCCTCCTTTAGTAAGCTACTAACTTGTTTTTTAAGGTTTTCTATTGCCTGAGCCTGGTTTAAGTTCCCTTTGGAGGCCCTGGAGGCAGAGGTCTTGACTTCCTCTGATAATATGCCTTGTTCTTCCTCATCTGAAAGGATAGGGGGAGAAATCTGTTCCCCAAGAAAGTAACCTTCTATGGTCTTATTTTTTTTTACTTTTTGGGGCATTTTCCCAGCCAGTTACTTGACTTCTGAGTTTCCTCTCCACAACCACCTCACCTCCAGTTCCACCAAGCCAGCACTGGGGGGTGAGATTCAGAAGAGCTGCTCCAAACCCTCAGAGGCTTTAGGGCAGGGCAGGGCTGCTATTCAGTGTGAGATTAAGATCAGCTGCTCAGGAGGGGGCAGGGCAGTCATGCAGGGCTTAGTTCCCTCAGGGGGTTTACAATGAGACCTTCAACAATGGATGCAGGCTACTGCCTGCTGTGGAAGCCCAGTCTGCTGCTGCCTCTACTGCTGCCACTTGAGGAGGCCTGAGTTATGGGGACACCCTGTTCCCTTCTCAGTCCAGCCAAAAAGACCCTCTCACTGACCCTTAATGCCTGTGGGTTGAGGGATTTGTGCTGCCACTGGAGATTCTGTTCCTGAAGCCTGCTCGGTTCTGCTCCTCCAGGTGCCGTGTGGCCAAGGCTCTGCTCTGGGTCTAGTAGGACAGACTTTTCCCGTTGATCTTTCAGGTCACTTTGGGCAAGAAATCTCCTCCACTCCGTTGTTCTGTGGCTTCTGCTGCTCTAGAATTTGTTGAGAGTTCTTCTTTACAGGTATTTTATGGGCTATAGGGTAAGAGCTAGTGTGTGTGTGTGTCTTTTTACTCCACCATCTTGGCTCCACCCCCCCTAGTAAGTGCTTGTTGATTAACATTTCAGAAAGGAAAATTTACGTTTCATAAAAGGACATATATTCTAAGAATTTGGAGCTATCTAAAGTAGAAAGGGCTGCCTTGAGAGGCAGTGGGTTTTGGTGATTAGCAGTATTGTAACAAATCTCAGATGATCACTTGCTGATGTCATAGAAGAAATTCTTGGCCAAATATGGGTTGGACTAGTTGGCCTTTGAGGTGTCTTCCAACTGCCATTCTGATACTCTGAGGCCTGGAGAGGTGAAACAACTTGCTTCAGAACACATACGTAATAAGTAGCAGAACTGGGACTTGTGCTCTGATCCTCTGGTTCTAATTTTGGACTGTTTCTACTACCTATGCTACCATCATTATCCTCATCACCATCATCATCCTTATCACCACCACCACCACCACCACCATCATCCTCATCATCCTCCACCTCCTCCTCACCACCACCACCACCATCACCACCACCACCATCATCATCATCACAATCATTGTCATCATTATTATCACTAACATTGACATAGCACTTACTTTGTGCCAAACACTGTGCTAAGTGCTTTGCAATTATTACCTCATTTGATTCTCCCAACAACCCTGAGAAGTAAGTGCTATAAATTATTCACATTTTATAGATGGGTAAATGGAAGCAAACAGAAGTGAAGTGACTTGGCCAGGGTCTTAAAACTAGTAAGTGTCTGAGGCTAGATTTGAACTCAAGTCTTCTTTACTGAAGCTAGGTGGCACAGTACATAGAGAGTGGAGCCTAGAGTCTGGAAGAACTGAGTTCAAGCCCAGCCTCAGATATTTGCTAGTTGTGTGACCCTGGGTAAATGACTTAACCCTGTTTGCCTCAGTTTCCTCATCTGTCAAATGAGAAGGAAAATGGAAAATCACTCCAGTATCTTTGCCAAGAAAAACCCAAGCGGGGTCACAGAGAGTGGGACATGGCTGAACAGTAGCAACAACTTCCTGACTACAGGGTCAGTTCTCTATCCACTATGTCACCTTTCAATGTTGGACTGTAATCTGAATGAACATGAAAATCAATTGTGGGAGTGGGGTCAAGTGAAGGTGGTGTTTTGACATATCAATAGGGAGTATTATATTTAAAGAAACAAAGCTAGGATAAGAAGCAGTGAGGTCATGCATTGGACAGTGGCGTTGAACCTGAATCAGGAAGTTTTGAATTCAAATTCCACCTTAGGCACTTCTACCTGTGTGACTTCGGGCATGTTGCTTCACTCTCCCTGTATTTTTAGGGAAGGCCTAACAAAACGGGATGGGTATTACCTCAGACAAACTGAGACCTGAGACAGACCTTAGCTTAAAAAGGCCTTAAAAAGGCATCTGGGGCCATCTCCAGTCTCCTGATCTATATCTTACCACTGTTCCCAGATGGCTCTGGAGGAGAAAGTGAGGCTGGTGGCTTTGCACAACCCTTCCTCACTTAAATCCAATTCATTTGCGAGTCATGACATCATGTCCTCTCTAGGAATGAAGAATAAACAGCTACAACAAAATGGAAACATACATAATCAGACAGAGACAGGAATAACACCTCCCTCAGAGAGTTGTTGTAAGGATCACATGATCTCTTGTGCAGTGCTAGCTATTAAGGTTATTATTATTATCCTTATCACAATGAAGAAGATGATGAAGATTGTCTCCTTCTATCTGACATCATTCCATCTATACTGTTTAGCAGTATAAACAGTGGGGAGGCTTGGTAAGAGGGAAACAAGAAATAGGACAAAGAAAAATGGCATAAAGGATGAAAAGAGTAGAAAATATGCACAATGAAGGAAGGTTAGAAGACTGGAGATGATTTAATTCAGAGGAGAGAAGCCTGAAGTGGGTGCAGAGAGGACAGAATGTCTTCAAATCCTTGAAGGGTGTACTGGGAGAACCAGCTCTTCTCCTTTCCTCTTGAGCACCCCAGAGGAAACTAGTGTGGTGTGTAATAGTAAGAACTCAGTTTAGACAGGAAAAAGAGCTTCTGATTATATGGGTCAGACATCAGAACAAGCTGTTCTACACTTCCTTTCCTGAGGCATTTACCCCATTGCCTGACAGGGCTTTAGATACAGTCCCTCCTAACACTCAGTCTGACATATGATCAACCTAATAGGATCCATACAAAGTGGGCTGAAGATTCTATATGGAACATTCCAGGTATTGAAGGCAAGGTCAGAAAAAAAATCATCTACTTCATTTTCATGGGTGACATTTTCTGGTCCAGTGGCTGAGTACTGGACTTGGAGACAGGAGTTCTGGATTTGAGTCCTGTCTCTGACCGCTATGGAACTCTGGGTAAAATTATTTTACTTTTTTGATATAGTTTCTTATTCTGAAAAACAGAGCCAGTACTGATCCTATTTACCACATAGGATCATTGGGGTTTGGTGTGGGGTGGTGTAGTGTTTTCTAAACCTTAACCACAGAGGAAAGATGACAAAACATCTTTACCTCCTGATAGAAAGGTGGTGGATTCATGCTGAAGAATGAAGTATACATTTGTTGGACATAGCACATCCAGAACTTTTTTTACTTGATTCTGCTTATTTGTTACAAGAAATTTTTCTTTTTTTTCCCCCAAGGGTAGCTGAGGGAGAGAAAATAGATTTTTGTTAATTGAAAAAAAATTTTAAAAAGAAATGGCAGTTGAAATTATTATAAAAATTTAAAGAAATGGGTAAGATTAGTCCTTAGCAGAAGGCAGCTTTGGTTAGCAGGTTACTAGTGAGATGAATTATTTCCTCTCTCAGAAGGGAACCTGGGAAGGTGTCCTAAAAGATTATAAGAATCTAAAGAAATGGATAAGATCAATCCTTTGCAGAAGGTCACCTTGCCTAAAGAATTCTTGGTTAGCAGGTTACCAGTGAGATAGTATTGCTTCCTATCTTAGAAGTGAGTCTGGATTCTGGAAAGGAAAGAGCATCCATTTAAAATGTAATGAATGGAAGATTCACTATAATCTTAGAAACTATAATACATCTGTCATGAGGAAGTGTTGGAAGGGCAGGTGCTTTTGATCCCTAAAAAGAGATAAAAAGAAGAGTTCGGAAACTGTGAGCAGGTCCCCCAGCACTGTTCAGGAAGATATTTCTCCAATTTGTGACAACTCGCTCTGTTTTCTTAGAGAGAAATAGAACTAGAGTATAGAACAGCAATACTTGGGGCATCCTTTGCCTCATAGAAATATCTTTAAAGAATAAGAATTCTGGCTTAGGCACCAAAGGACTTGGGTTTGGATCCCAGCTTGCCACTTTCTGTGTGATGCTGGACAAGACCTCTCTTGGCTTCAATGTAGAATGAGATGGTTGAATTTGATGATATCTAAGGTCTCTTTATCTCTGTATTTATGATCCTATGATCCAAGTCCGTGGTGTCAAAATCAAATAGAAATGAATCCCTGTAGGCTGCATAGTGACTTAGAAAACCACAGATTAACATCATCTTTGTTGTATTGCATTTCTATCTTCTTTGTTAAGCATTCCCAATTACGTTTTAATAAGACTCTTCCTTACTCTGAAATTTTGCAGTAGTCAGTTTTACATCTCTGATCCAAGCCCTCTTCTATCTGTGTTCATGCTTACCAAGTTGCCTTCTAATTTCGTAACTGACCTTCCAATAAACCAACCCACCTTCCCCCAAACCTTAGACCCCGTGCTCTCTGAAGCCCAAGGATTGAACAATGAAGGGTCACTGCCCAACCTCTACTCAATGGCTGTTTGTGGACCCTCCTGGCTTAGAGTGAATGTCTATAGTAACAATTTCTCTTGGAAACAACAACCCTGAGGCTCCTGCCCCTCCCAGCGTAATTTATCTATTTATTTTTTTCTTTTCTATTAAAGAGGCCACCCCTCTGACTACTTTTTAAAGAGGCCTATTCACTGAATGGGTATTACCTTACTTTAAGTGAGTACCTAAAAAGGCTTCAATCTAAAAGACCAAGGTCTTCCATTGCATCCTGGGCTGTCTCAAGTCATTTTGATGAATATCTGGTCACTGGATCCTGATGGCTCAGGAGGAGAAAGTGAGGCTGGTGACCTTGCACTGCCCTACTTTACTCAAAACAAAGTCAAATACAAGTCATGTCATCATTTCTCTGATGTCATTCATGGTCCTCTGAAAATGGACACAACCCACCAACAAACAGAGTGTCTTGCACAGGGGTCTTATTCTGCTTCTCACGCCAAATATAGCTTTCATTATAACTTAATACATTGACTTTCTGGTGTCTTCAGTACTTAAGCACAGTATTTGGCACACAGTAAGTTCTCAATAAATATTAGTTTGTGATTTGATGTGATTTGATTTGCCAAAGGTCACATAGGTAATAAATAGCAAAACTAGAATTTGAATTCAGGCCCAGCAACTCCAAATTCAGCCCCCAATGACTAGTGCTCTTTCAATTGTACCACAATGCTTTTCCAGTTAGAGAAAAAATATTAATTATTTATAATAGCTTTCTGCATTCCCTAAGACTATATATGTCAGCAGAGCACAAGCTCTTACAGATCTTACCAAGCTGGGAAGACTGGGAGTAGGAGACCCAGTTACATACAGCCTGGCTAAATGCAGAAAAGGGTTCTCCCTTTGGAGGCTGACACCAGGTCAATTATTCCATCAATCTACAAGCATTTTTAAAGCACCCATTATATCCCAGGTGCTGGGAATACAAGTATAACCAGTGAAACAATTCCTACTCACAATGAGCTTATAGTCTTTTTTTAAATTGAATTTTAGTTTTTTTCAATGAGCCAAAATTGATTTTTCTTTCCCTCCCACCCCATGCTCTTTGGAAACCAAACCCTTGTAAAAATATGTATAGTCAAGGAAACAAATTCCCTTGTGTCCATATCTCCAAAATATACATCTCAACTTGTATCCTGAGTCTACCAGTATTCTGCCAGAAGCTGGATAGCATGCTTCATCACTGGTCATTTGGAATCATGGTTGGTTTTCAAAGTTGTTTTTACACTGTGGAAGTTGTGAGATAAATTGTTCAGGTACTGTTCCCTCTGCTCTGTAGCTCATACAAATCTTTTCAGGATTCACCAAAATTGTCTCTCTCATTATTTTTATGGTTTAATAACATTCCATTATAACACAAAAACATTCATTTACCACAATTTTGTTCAGCTATTTCCCAGTTGTTGGGGACCTCCCAGTTCTTTGCTGCTATAAGAAAGAATTGCTATGAATATTTTTGTACATTTGGGTCCTTTTCCTCTTTCATGAATCTCTGAATAAGCTCACATCCTAACAAGGGAGACAGTAAATACATTTAAGTACATATGCATCATAAATGTAAAGTTAATAAACTTTAATAAAAATAAGAAAATACATATATAAAAATATGTACATATAAAATAGTTAAATGGAAGGTAGTTTGAGAGGGAGAGTCCTAGAAATATGTGTGTTGGGGGAGAATAGAATCAGAAAAAGCTTTTATTTTGGTCTTAGCAACTCAAGAAGATCAACTACTAAGACAAAGAAGAATTGTGATTAAATTATAGGCCCTTTAAAAGTGATTAAATCACAGGTTCTTTGAATATTGATGTAAGTAATAAATTAGATCAATTTCACTTAATTGAAAATTCTTGTAATTGTTGCTCAGCTTGGGAGGTCCCTATCCCCCTTCCCTGATGTTGGAACTTTATTGATGACATTGACAGAGCTCAGCAAGGAGACTTCTGAATGGAAGCTGATGCTGACTGATGGAATTAACAGGATCTAGTAAGTGAGACTACCCTCTGAAACAGGAAACAGGGCTTGGCCTCCTCCTGTTTTGTTTTTTTTTGTGTGTCTCTCTACAGTAGCTGACAAAGTGCCTTGCACCGGATGTGTGCCCCATAAATGTTGCTGACCTTCAGTAGGACAATACTATGTAAGAATATAATGATGATTCTGTAAGTAAGAGATATCTGGATGATAGGATCTAAGCCTGCATTCCTAGCTAATACATAGTGTATGAGCCACTTAGACCTGCTCATGGTACTGTGTGTGGGCACTATTTCAGTGCCTTTCATCCAATCTGAAATGCCATCACAACATTAGAACCCAGCATCCTGTCATGTGCTCAGAGTGGTGATGTCCAAAAATTGTTGCTTTGTTTCCACTCATCAGGGTTTCCAGGAGCCCCATGGAAAGGGGTGGACTTGAGCCAGAAGTCAGCACCCTTCCTGGTGGGGAAGAATTGTGACTGTGCAAATGACCTGAAGACCAATGACAGAGGATGCGATACAAGATGAATGACCAGATGTCCTAGTTTGGCTGGGATAAACTGGAGCTTATTTTTTTCTAGGCTGATAGTTTATCCAGTTTCAGTCCTGGCTCTTGCTAGAAACTAATTAATTCTATAACAGGAAGTTTTCCCCAAAATCTGGAGATTGGAAATGGGGAAAGGAAGGAATAAATTATAATTTTCAACCTGCAGGTTGGATTTTCATATTATTCTATAGCAAGTTCTGGTAATGTTTATTCATAGGGGGAACTAAATCAATTAAAGGTTGGTATGGGTTTTGTTTAGTTGTGTTTTAGTCATGTCTGATTTTTCATGACCCCTTTTGGGGTTCTTGGCAAAGATAGCAGAGTAATTTGCCATTTCCTTCTCTGGCACATTTTACAGATGAGGAAACTGAGGCAAACAAGGTTAAGTGACCTGCCAGGGTCACACAGCTAGTAAATGTCTGAGACCAGATTAAGGTCAGGTCTTCCTGACTCTAGGCCTGGCACACTACCCACTGTGCAACCTACCTCCTCTCATATAAAGGCTACATTCAAGTGAAAAACAATTTATTTGGGAGTGAGTTTTAGATATTAAATGCAAAGTATTTTCCTCACCCATTTTTTTAAAAATGAAGAACAAGTAACACAAACTTCTGCAACAGATATGGCAAATCATAAAAAAATTTTACTGTGGTTCTATGTTTTATTCAGTAAAATGAGAAAGAAATAGAAAGAAACAGACAGATAGAAGTTTCTAAATTAGTATGTTAGTCATAGAGAGACTTCTTTTGTCATAAACTGCTATGTCTGCCTCGTGAATATCTATAGTAACAATATGACAATAGCTTATATTTCTATAGCACTTTAGGGTTTGCTAATCACTCTTTTCAAAACCCTTTGAAGCAGATAAGTAAGATTGTTATTACCCCATTTTTTTTTTTTACCAACTAGGAAAATAAAGCTAAGAATTATTAACTTATCCAAAGTCACAGAGTTAAAATAAGCTAGTAGGTGGCAGAGCCAGACTTTGGTTCCCCAACTAGAAGTCCAGGACACATTTCTTTTTTTTTTATTTTTTTTTTATTTTATTTATTTTTATTTTTATTTTTTTATTTTTTTATTTATTTTTTTTATTTAACTTTTAACATTTATTTTCACAACATTTTGGGTTACAAATTTTCTCCCCTTTTATCCCCTCCCCGCCCCAGACCCAAGCATTTTAATTGCCCCTGTGACCAATCTGCTCTCTCTTCTATCATCCCTCTCTGCCCTTGTCTCCATCTTCTCTTTTGTCCTGTAGGGCCAGATAGCTTTCTTTACCCCTTAACCTGTATTTCTTATTTCCTAGTGGTAAGAACATTACAGTTGATCCTAACACTTTGAGTTCCAACTTCTTTAGCTCCCTCTCTCTCAACCCCTTCCCTTTGGGAAGCAAGCAATTCAATATAGGCCAAATCTGTGTAGTTTTGCAAATGATTTCCATAATAGTTGTGTTGTATAGGACTAACTATATTTCCCTCCATCCTATCCTGTTCCCCATTACTTCTATTCTCTTATGATCCTTTCCCTCCCCGTGAGTGTCGACCTCGGATTGCATTCTCCTCCCCATGCCCTCCTCTCTATCATCCCCCCCAACCTGCTTGTGCCCTTGTCCCCCACTCTCCTGTATTGTGAGATAGGGTTTCCTATCAAAATGAGTGTGCATTTTATTCTTTCCTTTAGTGGAATGTGATGAGAGTAGACCTCATGTTTTCTCTTGCCTCCCCTCTTTATCCCTCCACTAATGAGTCTTTTGCTTGCCTCTTTTATGAGAGATAATTTGCCCCATTCACTTTCTCCCTTTCTCCTCCTAATATTTCTCTCTCACTGCTTGATTTCATTTTTTTTTTAAGATATGATCCCATCCTCTTCAATTCACTCTGTGCACTCTGTCTCTATGTATGTGTGCGTGTGTGCATGTGTGTGTGTGTACTCCCACCCAGTACCCAGATACTGAAATGTTTCAAGAGTTACAAATATTGTCTTTCCATGTAGGAATGTAAACAGTTCAACTTTAGTAAGTCCCTTTGACTTCTCTTTGCTGTTCACCTTTTCATGGTTCTCTTCATTCTTGTGTTTGAAAGTCAAATTTTCTTTTCAGCTCTGGTCTTTTCATCAAGAAAATTTGAAAATCCTCTATTTCATTGAAAGACCATTTTTTCTCCTGAAGTATTATACTCAGTTTTGCTGGGTAGGTGATTCTTGGTTTTAGTCCTAGTTCCTTTGACTTCTGGAATATCCTATTCCATGCCCTTCGATCCCTTAATGTAGAAGCTGCTAGATCTTGTGTTATCCTGATTGTATTTCCACAATACTTGAATTGTTTCTTTCTAGCTGCTTGCAATATTTTCTCCTTCACCTGGGAATTCTGGAATTTGGCCACAATGTTCCTAGGAGTTTCTCTTTTTTGGATCTCTTTCATGCGGTGTTCTGTGGATTCCTTGAATACTTATTTTGCCCTCTGGTTCTAGAATCTCAGGGCAGTTTTCCTTGATAATTTCATGGAAGATGATGTCTAGGCTCTTCTTTTGATCATAGTTTTCAGGTAGTCCCAAAATTTTTACATTGTCTCTCCTGAATCTATTTTCCAGGTCAGTTGTTTTTCCAACGAGATATTTCACATTATCTTCCATTTTTCGAATCTTCTCGCTATGTTCTGTGATATCTTGCTTTCTCACAAAGTCCTTAGCGTCCATCTGTGCCATTCTAGTTTTGAAAGAACTATTTTCTTCAGAGAGCTTTTGAATCTCCTTTTCCATTTGGCTAATTCTGCTTTTGAAAGCATTCTTCTCCTCATTGGCTTTTTGAACCTCTTTTGCCAATTGAGTTAGGCTAGTTTTCAAGGTGTTAATTTCTTCAACATTTTTTTGGTTCTCCTTTAGCAGGGAGCTGATCTGCTTTTCATGCTTTTCTTTCATCTCTCTCATTTCTCTTCCCAGTTTTTCCTCCACCTCTCTAACTTGATTTTCAAAATTCCTTTTGAGCTCTTCCATGGCCTGAGCCCATTGGGTGGGCTGGGACACAGAAGCCTTGATTTCTGTGTCTTTGCTTGATGGTAAGCATTGTTCTTCCTCATCAGAAAGGAAGGGAGGAAATGTCTGTTCTCCAAGAAAGTAGCCTTCAATAGTCTTATTTCTTTTCCCTTTTCTGGGCATTTTTCCAGCCAGTGACTTGACCTCTGAGTATTCTCCTCACACCCACCTCGCCTCCTGGTCCTCCCAGCCAGTGTTTGGGGTCTGAGATTCAAATGCTGCTTTCCAGCCTTAGGGCTTTTGGCAGGGGCAGGGCTGCTATTCAGTGTGAGAATTAAGTTCAGGTGGTCAGGTTGGGGCAGGGCCGCCTCTCAGGCTCAGTTCCCTCAGGGGGTTTATGCACAGACCTTCCACAATGGATCCAGGCTCCCGCCCGCTTGGGGAGCCCCTGTCTGCAGCCGCCTCTCAGCTTCTACCTCCCGGGGGGGCCCGAATCATGGGGGCACCCCACTCCCCTCTCGACCCGCCAAAGAGACTCTCTCACCGACCCCCGTCACCTGTGGGCGGAGGGACTTGTGCGGCCGCTGGAGATCCCATCCCTGAAGCCTGCTCGGGTCTGTTTGTCTTGGTGCTGTGGCCGCAGCAGGTCTGGGGTGGGCTGGGCTCCGCATCTGCAGCGCGACGGACCTTTTGGGAGAGGTTTTCAGGTCCCTCTGTGGGTGGAGGGACCCGCGTGGCCGCTGGAGATCCCGTCCCCGAAGCCCATTCGGATCTTTTCCTCTTGGTGCCGCGGCTGCTGCAGGGCTGCCCTCTGCTCCCAGTCCCGTCGCCCAGTCCACAGGCGAAGGACCCCCCGCGAGAGGTTTGCAGGTCTCTCCAGAACAGAAATCTCCCTCGCTCCAATATTCCATGGCCTCTGGGTGCAGAATTCACCGTGAGTTGCTCCCCTGTAGCCGATCTGTGTGTTGTAGGTTCGGAGCTATGTGTATGTGCGTCTTTCTACTGCGCCATCTTGGCTCCGCCCCTCGACACATTTCTATATCACCCTAACTACCTGAGTGATATCTGAAGGTTATCTTTGAATTCAGCATTATATAATTATTCTGACCTTTTGTCCACTGAATTAGTTCCCATTGAGGGGCAGAGATGTCTAATTCTAGCATGGTGGGAAAATATAGAGAGGGAATTCCTTAGGAATAAATAAGTGACTAATTGCTGTTTACAGTTTTTCAATTGTTTTTGTCAAGCTTAAAACAATGTTCTGTACTAAATGGACTGGCCTCAGCATTCCAGCAGTAGTGACGTTCTCTGAAGTGTTATAATGCTACCAGGCAGGGTGGTTTAGGAGGGGACCTAGGCTCCTGTCCTGGATCTGCCACGAACTATCTTTGAACAAGTGATTTATCCCCAGCTTCTTCATCTTTGAAACAAGGCAATTAAACTTGATGATCTCTAAGATCCCTTTCAGAACAAAATGATTATGATTCTATGATGAAAATGGTAGCTGACCATCTCGAGTCTCATTCTCTTGGACTGAACTAATTAAATTTGAATCTGAGGTAGAGATTTTTTGCCCCTGTGTATCTGGCATTTTATCAAGTAGGAAACTAGATGGGGTGTCTATTGGTCTGTGTAAAGGTCTTTGTAAAGAATACATTTTTCTGGGGGGAGGAGCCAAGATGGCGGAGTAGAAAGATACACATATGCTAGCTCCAAACCCACAGCCCATAAAATACCTGTAAAGAAGAACTCCCAACAAATTCTGGAGCAGCGGAAGCCACAGAACAATGGAGCAGAGGAGATTTCTGTTCCAGAAAGACCTGAAAAACTGACCCGACTGTCACGCACCGGATCCAGAGTGGAGCCCAGCTTTGCCTCAGCAGTGCAGCACTGAGGGGAGAAGATCCGAGCAGGCTTCAGGGACAGAATCTTCAGCAGCTGCGCAGGTCTCTCCACCCACAGGTGCCAAAGGTCAGTGAGAGGGTCTTTTCAGCTCGCAGAGAGGGGAGCAGGGCGTCCTCATAACTCAGGCCCCCTCAGGAGGCAGCAGCGGAAGCAGCAGTGGACAAGGGCTCCCAAAGCAGGTAGGAGCTCGGATCCATTGTTGAAGGTCTCCCCATAAACCCCCCTGAGGGAACTAAGCCCCATGTGGCAGCCCTGTCCCCACCCAAGCACCTCAACTTAATCTCACACTGAATAGCAGCCCTGCCCCTGCCAAAAGCCCTGAGGCTGGGAAGCAGCATTTGAATCTCAGACCCCAATTGCTGGCTGGGCAGATCTAGAGGTGAGGTGGGTGTGGAGAGGAACCTCAGAAGTCAAGTCACTGGCTGGGAAAATGCCCAGAAAAGGGGGGAAAAATAAGACCACAGAAGGTTACTTTCTTGGTGAACAGATATCTCCTCCCTTCCTTTCGGATGAGGAAGAAAATGCTTACCATCAGGGAAAGACATAAACATCAAGGCTTCTGTATCCCAAACATCCAAAATAAATATTCAATGGGCTCAGGCCATGGAAGAGCTCAAAAAGGATTTTGAAAATCAAGTTAGAGAGGTGGAGGAAAAACTGGGAAGAGAAATGAGAGAGATGCAAGAAAAGCTTGAAAAGCAGGTCAACAGCTTGCTAAAGGAGACCCCAAAAAATGCTGAAGAAAATAACACCTTGAAAAATAGGCTAACTCAATTGGGAAAGAGGCTCAAAAAGCCAATGAGGAGAAGAATGCTTTCAAAAGCAGAATTAGCCAAATGGAAAAGGAGGTCCAAAAGTTCACTGAAGAAAATAGTTCTTTCAAAATTAGAATGGAACAGATGGAGGCTAATGACTTTATGAGAAACCAAGAAATCACAAAACAAAACCAAAAGAATGAAAAAATAGAAGATAATGTGAAATACCTCACTGGAAAAACAACTGACCTGGAAAATAAAACCAGGAGAGACAATTTAAAAATTATGGGACTGCCTGAAAGCCATGATCAAAAAAAGAGGCTAGATATCATCTTTCATGAAATTACCAAGGAAAACTGCCCTGAGATTCTAGAACCAGAGGGCAAAATAAGTATTCAAGGAATCCACAGATCACCACCTGAAAGAGATCCAAAAAGAGAAACTCTTAGGAACATTGTGGCCAAATTCCAGAGTTCCCAGGTGAAGGAGAAAATATTGCAAGCAGCTAGAAAGGAACAATTCAAGTATTGTGGAAATACAATCACGATAACACAAGATCTAGCAGCTTCTACATTAAGGGATCGAAGGATGTGGAATATGGTATTCCAGAAGACAAAGGAACTAGAATTAAAATTAAGAATCACCTACCCAGCAAAACTGAGTATAATACTTCAGGGGAAAAAATGGTCTTTCAATGAAATAGAGGACTTTCAAGCTTTCTTCTTGAAAAGACCAGAGCTGAAAAGAAAATTTGACTTTCAAACACAAGAATGAAGAGAAGCATGAAAAGGTGAACAGCAAAGAGAAGTCATAAGGGACTTACTAAAGTTGAACTGTTTACATTCCTACATGGAAAGACAATATTTATAACTCTTGAAACTTTTCAGTATCTGGGTAGTTGGTGGGATTACACACACACATACACACACACACACATACACAGCACAGAATGAATTAAATAGGATGGGATCATATCTTTAAAAAATGATATTAAGTGGTGAGAGAGAAATATATTAGGAGGAGAAAGGGAGAAGTGGAATGGGGCAAATTATGTCTCATAAAAGAGGCAAGCAAAAGACTTTTTAGTGGAGGGAAAAAGAGGGGAGATGAGAGAAAAACATGAAGTTTCCTCTCATCACATTCGACTAGAGGAAGGAATAAAATGCACAGTCATTTTGGTATGAAAACCTATCTTACAGGAATGTGGGGGTGAAGGGGGTAAGCAGGGTGGGGGGATGATGGAAGGGAGGGCAATGGGAGGAGGGAGCAATTAGAAGTCAACACTCTTGGGGAGGGACAGGATCCAAAGAGAGAATAGAAGCAATGGGGAGCAGGATAGGATGGAGGGAAGTATAGTTCATCTTACACAACATGACTATTATGCAAGTCATTTGCAAAACTACACAGATATGGCCTATATTGAATTGCTTCCCTTCCCCAAGGGAATGGGTGGGGAGGGAGGGATGAAGAGAAGTTGGAACTCAAAGTTTTAGGAACAACTGTAGAGTGCTGTTCTTGCTACTAGGAAATAAGAAATACAGGTAAAGGGGTATAGAAAGTTATCTGGCCCTACAGGACAAAAGAGAAGATGGGGACAAGGGAAGGGAGGGATGATAGAAGAGAGGGCAGATTGGTGATAGGGGCAATCAGAATGCTCGGTGTCTTGGGGTGGGGGGAGGGGACAAATGGGGAGAAAATTTGGAACCCAAAATCTTGTGAAAATGAATGTTAAAAGTTAAATAAATAAATTTTAGAAAAAAGAATACACTTTTCTGTCATTTCTGTAGAAATTAAAATGAAATATGAAAGTTCTAGTTTTCTCTTACAATAGCATACAATTCAACTCAACAACACATATTAAGTACCCTCGATGTGCTAAGTGCTAGGAGAATGAAGCTTAGCTTCTACCTTCTTAGAGCATATATATTGTCTAGTAACGGGATAAGGTACAGACATAAATAACTACATGCATTCATCCAACAAGAATTTATTAAACACCTATTACATCCCAGGCACTGGATAGAAACATAAATGAAACAGTTTCCTCCTGTTCACAAGAAGCTTACTTACTGCATTATCAACACTGAGAAGTAAATAAAAAATATAAACAAATATAAATTTCCCAGGTAGGAATGACATGTACAATGGAAAGGACTGGGACAGATGTCATGTATGAAGTGATCCTTGAGTTAGACCTTGAAGGAAGCTTCATATTCTGTGGAGGTAGATGTAAGGTATGGGGCAGCTAGGTGGTATAGTGGATAGAGTGTAACCCTGGAGTCAGGAGGACCTAAATTTCAATGTGGACTCAGACACTTACTAGTTATGTGACCCTGGGCAATTCACTTACCCTTCTTTGCCTCACTTCTCATCTGTAAAATGAACTGGAGAAGGAAATGGCAAAACATTCCAGTATCTTTGTCAAGTAAACCCAAAATGGGGTCACAAAGAGTCAGACACAACTGAACTACAAAAAGGTGAGGAAAGCATGCATTGCAGCCTGTGTATAAAGGCAAAGAGATGGGAGATGGACTATTGTGTATGGGGACAGCAAGAAGGCCAGTTTGACTGGACTGAAGAATGAGTGAAGAGGGTCAGTGCATTTATTGATGATCTTGGAAAGATAAGTTAGAACCAGATGGTGAAAGGCTTTAAAGGCCTTGTAGAAGAATTAGTGTTTGATCCTAGGACCAATAGGAAAGTTTTTGAGGGAGAGCATGACAGATGCATGAACAAGGAATTTAATTTTGGCAGCTGTGGGAGGAGAGATTGGAAAGGGGAGAGACTGGAGTCAGAACCAACTAGAGGCTATTGTAATAGTCCAGAGAGGTGATGAAGACCTGAAGTAGGGTGGAGGCTGTGTGAGTGGAGAGAAGGGGACAGATGTGGGAGATGTTAAGGAAGTGGATATTTGGGGTGAGGGAGAGGAAAGAATAAAGGATGAGTGAAGTTACATACCTGACTGAGTAGAAAGTTGGAAGAGCTTTTAACACAAATGGGGAAGTTGGAAAGAGAGCTTGGGAGAGGTAAATATAATGGTCTTTGTTTAGATTTGTTGAGTTTAATAAAATACTGATAGGGGAGGGGTTATCCATCAGTTGGGAACTGGCTGAACATGTCATGGCATATGAATATGATGTATCACTATTGTGTTTTAAGACACAATAAAGAAGATGGTTTCAGAGAAACCTAGGAAGATTTGTATGAACTGAAGCAAAGTGAAGTAAGTAGAAACAGAAAAACAATTTATATAATAACCATGATATCATAGAGACAAATTTGAAAGACTTAGGAATTCTGATCAACACAATGACCAATCACAATCCCAAAGGACTCATACTAAAACATACCATCAGATGGAGAGATGATGGACTCAGAGTAAAGACTGAAGCTTCCTTGTTTTGGGTCTGTTTATTTAGATATGGTTTTTGCAAGAATTTTTTTGATTGACTATACAGGTTTGTAATGGGCATAGTTTTTCTTGCTTTCTCAGTGGGAAGGGGAGAGGGAGAGAAGCTGGTGTGAGTGCAAGAATTTTTATCAGAAAATAAAGTAAAATGGTATTTTAAAAAAGATGCCTATTAGAGCATCCCACTGGAAACTTCAGTAGGCAGTGAGTTATGAGAAGCTCATCACTGTGAGTATCCACAGATATATAGATATGGCAATGAACTATAGTGAGATGATAAACTGAATCTCAAAAGAAGCAGCAACAGTACATTGGAAAGTGTTAGATTTGGAGTCAGAGGACCTAGGTCCAATCATGCTTTTGATATTAACTACATAGCCTTGGGCAAATTGCTTTACCTCCCTGGGCCTGAGTGTTCTTAGCTATAAATGAAGTTGGAATAGATGATCTCTAAGTTCTTTTATCTTTAAATGTATAATCTTATAAACTCTAGAATATTCAAGGGAGGATGGCTATGATGATTAGAAGTTTTAGGCCATGACTTAAGAGAATACCTGGGGTTGTTTAGCCTGGTAAAGGGAAGACGGGGAGGAAAGGTAGTAAAGGAGAGTTATTTTAAATGGTGGTCATATAACTATTAATTTATACATTTATGCATTAGTTTTTACCAATAGCATGTGAGCTTCATGAGGGTAGAGATTGTTTCATTTTTGCTTTTATTTCCCCAGTGCCTCACACATAAATGTTGGTTGATTGATTAATTTTGTAACCCTACAACATCGTTACCACCAGGGATAAGAGACACTTGTCCAGAATCCATCAGCCACTGACATTATGGGACTAAACTTCTGGAAATTTTTGCAGAGATTTATGGGAGAAAAAGGACAGAATGGAATAAGCCAACCAAAGGGGGATAGTATGGATTCTATCCTCCACTTTGGCACTATAGGTACTTTGCAGAATTAGCACTACTAGCTAGTAAGTATGGTATCAGAAGCAGGATTGAACCTAGGTCCTCTGACTCTAAATCTAACACCTTCCAATGTACTGTGCTGCCTTTTTTGAGATTCAGTTTTCATCTCAATATAGTTCATTAGCATATCTATCTATCTGGATATTCACAGCAATGAGCACAGAGCAACTGACGCCTTGTGCCAAGAGAGACTGCCATGAGCTGACAGTGGTGATTGGTGAGAACTCTTCCTCATTCCCCAGTGCTTCTGGCAGAGGAACAGGAGCAACACCGTGAGCGAAGTCACTCCAGTGCAGCTTTAATAGTGAAGGAGGCCAATGCAGCCAGTTCTCTAGGGTTATATGAAGTTCATCACTGCCTATGTCGCTCCTTTTCCTTTATTCCCTATTCCTTCTTGACATCTTATCTCCTAGTGTAAGGATTTGTAGTTCCTCTAAGGGGGAAGGAATAAGCGTTTATGTTATCTCATTTGATCCAAAGATACTGTTATTTTTTTATCCTCATTTTACAGTTGAGGGAAATTGAGGCAAAAAGAGGTTAAGTGTCTGAAACCAGAT
This sequence comes from Notamacropus eugenii, assembly GCF_028372415.1. Classification (NCBI taxonomy): domain Eukaryota; kingdom Metazoa; phylum Chordata; class Mammalia; order Diprotodontia; family Macropodidae; genus Notamacropus; species Notamacropus eugenii. The sequence continues at coordinate 631,621,236 of NC_092872.1, forward strand.
TTGAACTCAGGTCTATCTGACTCCAGACCCACTTCTCTATGAACTGCACCACCAGCTGCCTCATGCCTCCAGTCCTTTCTCTTCCTCTAATTCTTTTCCTTCCCTTCTCTTCCCTTCCCTTCCCTTCCCTTCCCTTCCCTTCCATTCCATTCCTCTTTCTACTTTTCCCCTAGTTTTCTTCCTATCTTTTTTCTTTATTTATAATTTACCTTTCTTTCCATTCATCAATATATTATAGATTGATTAGCAAAGCTGGCCATGCACTTGATATTCTATGGCAGTGATTTCCCTTTTCTGGGCTTTCTTTGTACCTAGGGGATAAATACTATGAGCATCTTCTTGTGGCCTTCTTAGCTGGTCTTCTCTTAGAAACAGGGCCTGCTTCCTCAGGGTCCCAGCTACACCCGTCAGTCAGCTTACCCCTACGAAAATAATCAGTTGTCACAGCCTATTTCCAGAGCAGAGGCTCATCTATTCTTTTTCTTTCTCCAAACTTTCTACCATTAGTCATGGTTTTTGGATACTCTCCCCTTTTCCCCTGTACCTCTTACTGTCCCCCTTCCATCCTAGCTCTGCCTTTCCCCAAAATCTGAAATATGACACTTTATCCACTGTTTTAGGTCATTGCCAAGTCAAATTCCAGCCTGGAGAAGTATAGCAAGGCCTCCTGATACAGTTCTTGGAGGTGTTTAGGAGAGAGAAATAATGCTCTTAGGGGAAAGGCTGCCTTATATAATGAAAAAGAGCTTTGGTTCTGGAATCAGAGTACCTGGATTTGGGTCCTGGCTCTGAAGTGATCTGAGCAAGCCACATTGCCTCAGCCAAGTCATTCACAGTTGATCATAGTACAATATTGTTGTGGCTCTGTGCAACGTTCTCCTGTTCTGCTCACTTCACTTTGCATCAGTTCATATAAGTCTTCATAGGTTTTTCTGAAAGCATCCTGCTGATCATTTCATATAACACAACAGTGTTGCATTACAACCGTATACCACAACTTGTTCCACCATTCCCCAAATATGAGGATTTCTCACAATTTCTGATTCCTCTCAATTTCTGATTCTTTACTAACACAAAAAGCTAATATCAATATTTTTGTACTTATAGGTCCTTTTCCTTTTTCTTTTATCTCTTTGGGGTACAGATCTAGAAGTAGCATTGCTGGATCAAAGAGTATGCACAGTTTTATAGCCCTTTGGGCATAGTTCCAAATTGTTCTCCAGAATGATTAGACTGGTTTATAACTCTACTGACAGTTCGTTATGTACCTGTTTTCCTCTCATCCCCTCCAGCATTTGCTGTTTCTGATAGGTGTGAAGTGGTACCTCAGAGTTGTTTTAATTTGCATTTCTCTGATCAATAGTGACTTAAAGCATTTTTTCACATGACTAAAGATAGCTTTGGTTTCTTCTGAAAGCTGCCTGTTCATATCTATCGTCTTTATCAATTGAGGAATGACTCTTATTTTTATAAATTTGAGAAATAAGGCCTTTATCAGGGAAACTTGTTTAAAGAATTTTATATTACTTCATTGTCCATGGTAGCTTTTAGCAAAATGTAGTTTCCCTGGTTAGCTCTTTTAATTAGGTCTATTTTTGCTTCTGCTTTGTGTAAGATTATTACCCCTGTCTATTTTGCTTTGGCTGAAGTATAATAGATTCCACTTTAGCCCTTTATTTGAACTCTGTATGTGTCTTTCTGTTTCAAGAATTTCTCTTATAAACAACATATTGCTGGATTCTGGTTTTTAATCCGTTCTGCTATCCACTTCTGTTTTGTGGGTGAGCTCATCTCATTCACATTCACAGTTTTGATGACTAACTGTATTTGCCTCTCTCCTATTTTATGTTTATCCTTCTCTCTCTGTCTTTTTATTCTGTCCTTCCTCAAAAATCTGTTTTGTTTCTGACCATTTCCTCCCTAAATTGGCCCTCCGTTTTACAATTTTCTTCCTCATGTCTCTTTTCTCCTTCCTCTTTTATTTCTCTATTGAGTCACATTTCTATACCCAATTGATCATGTATCTGTATTCTTCCTTTGAACTAATTCTGATGAGAGTGAGTTTGAAACGTTGCCCTCCATTTCCCATCTACTATAAAAGCTCTTCCTTGCATGCCCCTTTAATGTGAGAAAAATGACCCCATTCTATTTTTCCCTTTCCCCTTCTCCCAGTGCATTCTTCTTTCTGACTCTTTTATTTATTTTGTGATCATTTCAATATAATTGACTCATGCTCATGTCCTTTGCCTATGTAGATCCCTCATAATGTAAGGTTCTTAGGCGTTACAAGTATCATCTCATATAGGAATGTAAGCAGATTAAACATATTAAGTCCTTTATGATTTCTCTTTGATGCTTAATTTTTATGCTTCTTTAGAGTCGTGTGTTTGCATGTCAAATTTTCTATTCAACTCTTGTCTTTTCATCATCAATGCTTGAAAGTCCTCTATTTTATTAAATATCCATTATTTCCTCTGAAGGATTATATTCAGTTTTGCTGGATAAGTTATTCTTGGTTGTAACCCCAGCTCCTTTGCCTTCCAGAATGTCAGATTCTAAACCCTCTGCTCCTGTAACATGGAAGCTGGCTGCTTTTAATATTTTCTCCTTTACTTGGGAGCTCTGGAATTTGGCTATCATCATATTTCTGGGCATTTTCATTTTGGGATCTCTTTCAGGAGGTTATTGGTGGATTATTTCAATTTCTATCTTACTCTCTGGATCTAAGGACAGTTTTCCTTAATAATTTAAAGGCTTTTTCTTTGATCATGGCTTTCAGGTAGTCCAATAATTCTTAAATTATCTCTTTTCAATCTCTTTTCTAGGTAAGCTATTTTTCCAATGAGATTTTATATTTTCTTCTATTTTTTATTCTTTTGTCTTTGTTTCTATAGTTCCTTGATATCTCAGAGTCATTAGCTTCCAGCTGTCCAATTCTAATTTTTTTTTAAAAAAATATCTTCTTCAATGAGCTTTTGTACCTCATTTTCCATTTGGTCAACTCTGATTCTTGAGATGTCATTTTCTTTAATAATTTTTTGTGCTACTTGTACCAAGCTGTTAAATCTCCTTTCATAATTTTCTTGCAACACTTTCATTTATTTCCCCATTTTTTCCTCTACTACTTTTATCTTTTTTTTTTAACTCTTCTAGGAATTCTTGTAGAGCTTAGGTTCAATTAGCATTTTTCTTTTAGACTTGGTTGTAGATGTTTGCACATTGTTGTCTTCGTCTGAGATTGTGTCTTAGTTTTTCTTGTCACCATAATATCATGTTATGGTCAACTTCTCTTTTTGCTGTTTGCTCATTTTCTCAGCCTATTTCTTGATTTTGAACATTATGTTAAAGTTGGGCTCTGCTCACTTGGGGTTGGGGAGGGACTGTACTAAGCTTCAGACTTTTTCATGCTACTGTGTTCAGAGCTAGTTCTGGGAGGGTATGCAAATTTTCAGTGCTTTGTGAGAGAGGTGATGTGTGTAGAAGTGTGGTTACTGCTTTCCTGGTCTGCACTCTGGGTTTTATCCATGAAGTGCCCCTGCTCTCCTGCAGCCAGAAGCAGTAGTGCTCCTCTTGGCCTAGTAACTGTGATCAGGGCCCCTGGTCCCTTGTGACTGACCAAAAGCATGCCTTTTCCACCTTGTAACTGTGAGCCAGAACTGCATATGGGCCAAAGAGTAATCAATCAGTATAAGTTGCACCCAGTGCCAGAAAAGGGTCCCCAATAATCTTTTTCTGACTGGTTGTCCAACTTCCTTATTGTCTCTGTGCTGAGAGCTCCTGAAGCTGTTGTTACTGCTACTACCTCCAAAGCCCCTCCTTGGTTCTGCCACCATGTGCCTGCTCTCCAGACAGGCCTCCACCATGGTGTCACAGACCTCTCCTGTCAAACTCCTGAGTTATCTTAGGCTGGAAAAATGTCTCACCTCAACCTTCTGTTGGCTCTGCCATTATAAAATTTGATTTCAGGTATCATTTTAAAGTTGTTTGGAAGGGAATGTTGGGAGAATTCAGCTGGGTTGCTGCCTGTAGTCCACCATCTTGGATTCACCCCCTGTCCTAGACTTCTTCATGTTAGCCAGAGTCAATATCTCTTTGAATATTTTGCTCACAAAGTATCTACCTTGATCTGAATGGATCTTGGCAGGAAGTCTATATAATGAGAAATACTTTTCTCATAAAACTTTGGCAACTGTGGAGGTTTTCTGGTTCTCTGTATAATGGGCATATAGAGTAAAGAGGTCCATTACCATTAATATATAACATGGTCTTGCTATTTCCTTCTAGAGGTAGGAAATAAATTCAAACCAGTTCCAAAAGTTTTCTAATATTTATATTCTCCAAATAAGCAGCAATATTTTTCACACAACACACGTCTCACACTTCTTGGTGATATGCACAGTCATCTTGGGCCAGTAAAATATATTTCTTGCTAGCTTTAGAGTCGTTTTTTGGACCATATGTCCGAAACCATTTTATAGACCTGAGCAGCACCAACCGCTTCCTCGTACCTGGAGTAGGACTAGGAACTGTCCAGTACAGTATTCTGCTGCTTCTCTCCAGCTTCTGTCATTGTCTCTACAGTAAAGAGCATTCAGAAGACTGATACTTGAGTTATTTGCTATTACCACCACATTTCATGATTTGCATCAATTCACATAGCCCCTTGTCAGCCATCTGCCCTCTTTGCCAGTCATCCATAGACAACTGAGGCAAAGAAAGTTGGTTTAATGAAGGGAGATTCATGTGTGCTGTTGGCATAGAGTCTGGCGACAGTCCCAAACTTTCAGCTGCACTGCCATCTGCTTATAGTCCAGTCCTTTGGTTGTTGAGTATCGCTTTTACTCCTTTAGGTATCACCACAGCTTTGTTGTCCTGTGATCTTCTTGAAAATTCATCTGCATCCACATTATTCTTTCCTGGCTGGTAGTGAATATTGAATTCATAGTTAACTAGTGCTGCCACCCATCTTTGGCAAGGAGAACCCAACTTGGCACTTGTCAGACTATGTCAATGGACTGCTATCAGTTCACACTTGCATCTTTGCTTCATACACAGTCTCTGAATTTCTCAGTGACAGCCCATTTTAAAGCCAGAAATTCCAGCTTGTGAATGAGGTAGCATGTTGCACTGTCACTCAAACTTTTGCTGGCAATTATAACTGGTTTCATGTAACCATCACTCACTTGCTACTGAACTGCTCCTGAACCCTCTATGTTAGTGTTTTTGTGCAGAGCAAAAGGCTTGCTTGGGTCAGCGGAGACTAATACTAGTTCACATGTAAGGCAGTTGACCAAGTGTTTAAATAGTCATTCACACATCTGTCTAACAGTCCCTAAAAGGATTTGTTGGTTCCAAAAAAGCTTTGTGCCTCTTCTCTTTCTGCCTCGGGCCTATTCAATCACACAGTTCTCCAAAGCCAAAACCTATGAGAACTGTTCTTCAAATGTCTTTCATAGAATGACGGGAACACAGTGGTCACCTGGGCACCATTGTCCAGGACAGCAACGTAATCTACAAACACCTCTGTCTGAGGTCCTATGAGACGAGATGGAAAAGAAGCAATAGGAATCATCAATGAGTCAGCGTTTATTGGGGCCAAGGTGACCTCCTTCTCTGGCTCCATTTTATTTTCCCCAAGCCAAACCTGTAGCTCTCAGCCTCTGCACTACTAAGGTTCCATTCTCTTCTGTAGCGCATTTAGTGGTCATTCTCTCCACAGCCGTTAACAGAAATGAGGGTTGTCTCCTCAGGCTTCTCTAGGCGACAGAGGATGGAGGTCAATTTGTTGTGGTCTCCGTTCCCTTGGATCACTACTCTAACAAGGAGGCTGTTATCGTCCTGGTGCTCATCTTGTGAAGTTTTTCCTTTCAAGTTTCTCCTGTGAGTTCTATATATCTAAAATAGTTCTCCTGCCTTGTATCTTTGGTCCAAGCTTTGACAGGTGCTCCTGAACCATTTGTATGATGGGCTTCCAATGAGACTCCTGGACATCCTTGGGTCTATTTCCCATGTCACTTGTGGTGTTTAGCAACTCTTTGACACTAGATGGGTTCTGCTTAAAGTCTTGACTACCCAATTGTACTCTAACAAATTTGTTGTATTTGAGGCCTCTCTGTACTCATCCTCCATCTCAGTATGCACTGTCCCCATTCATAACTTAGCATTCACACAAGCATAAAGTCATATGGTGCCTCACCTCAGCACTGATACGTAGATTAGCAGATGTGGAATATATTTGGCTTGGTGCTTCACTACCTCCTAAGCATTTTTTCCAGTTTTTGTAAGCAATTTGGCCACATCATATTTGGATTCATGGCTACCATGCCTCTCAATAGCATACAAGTTCTTCTGCTAAGAGTCTCCATTAGCCATTCCCTCTTCAATGTGTCAGATGTCTGCCAACCCAGAAATGCCATTAGGAACCATGTAACCTGGGTTTCCCATATTGCTCCCCAAGGGTGCTTGGATCTTCCTCTAAGCAAAGTCCCAACTTGGCCCAGTGACATTTTTTGGCCATAACATGCCTAGTCTTATATTTGTTATCAGGCAGAGTTTTTCAGCCTCATCCAGTGGGTCTTTTCCCTTCTCTATATCCAGAAGAGTTTCATTGTACAGTTTAGGGAACTAGGCCTGCTCTAACAATGCCATCTATGAGGTTCTATCAACCTGTCTTCTAGTGACTTAATAGACCTGTCATTAGGTTGTCCCCTTGAAGCCACACTGACATCAGACACAAGGGAAATATCCTGTCTTGAACCTCTGGATGTAAGAAGGCCTCATCAGTTGTAGCTGGCCAGGTTTTTCTTTAACCTCTTGAACAGGTGAAAACTCAAAAATATTTTCGAGCTTATTCCTCAATTACTCTACCTAATTGTCCTCTTAATTCCTTAGAGTGATAATTTTATCAAAGGCTTTCACTTCACACTGAGGGAAATAGGTAGGTCAGTCACAAATGAATGTCCAGTAACTGTTTCCTATCAGAATTTCTTTCTTGGTAACTTGTTATGATTACATAACTCTTGATAATTCACATAGCACATCCATAGTGGATTGTCATAATTTAGTAAGAACTAAATGTGGATTATCCTACTCTCTCTTAACTTGCTTCCATTGTCCTTCAAAGCTTTCATTACATCCTGATCCCAAGGTCTACTCCAAGTATCAGTATACCCTCACATACATCCATATTCGCAAGGTGATCATGTTTTGCCAATAACACTCTCATAAAATCACAATGAAGGTCCATGATGCCGGTGTTTAACCAGTTACCAAAGAACAATACACAACTGGCCAAGGAATTTAGTCAAATTAGGTGTCACTCAACAGCAGTAATGACAAGGGGCAAGCTCAGACATGAGCAAATAACAGTTCAGTCATAGCTCTAAGTACTCAAAGCAGTCACCAAACAGGAGGCGTTCTCATTGGTGGCACCAAACAGCAAGCATTACCCTTTGTAAGTGCTTTGAGTAGGGCAAAGGTGTCCTGCTAAATAGCATTTGAAAACAAATCAATTCTAAAACTAGCAGAAAAAATAATTATTCCATTATAATTAAAATATTGTTAAACATATTGTTAAAAAATAATTATTCTGTCTCAGAAGAAAAAACCCAAGCAGCCTAGGTTTCATGACAATTGATTCATAAAATTCTCCTCAAAATTAGCCACTACTGAGTTTAATTCAATTCAATTGATAAAATGAAAAATAATGCGTGTAAAATTATACCAACTAATTGGTTAACATCAAGATGAGAAGTAAACCCTGATAATATTGATATCAGAAATTCTTGGGTAACTTTGAGGGGATAAAAGAGGGGGAGAAAGGAAGGAAAGTGATCCCAGAGGAGATTCCTATAACATATCCTTGGCTCATATTTATGAGGTAAATTTTTGTAGGAGGGCCTGGATTTTCAGCAATTCATAACTTTTGAAATGGTTTCTGCTTATGCTCCCAAAAGAATTCTTTAACCACTGGGTGGGGACTTGAGATTCCAGTGCTGTGCTAAGAGAGGTCCCTCTCTCTTAAGAGGCTTCCAATGCTCTCCCATGCCTTGCTGTTGCAAACAAAGGGCACCAGGTAACTTAAAGACAAGATCAGTCACAGGTGTTTATAAAATTAATATAAAAATCTGGCAGATGTAGTTTTCTAACAAAAAAAGTTTTAAAAACACAGGCACAATTAAGTGGATGTAAAGCAAAGGTGGGATAAAGCTGACTTCTCTCCTATCTGCTTTTCCTGCTACTGGAATAACTGCCCAATAAAACCCTTCACAGTCACACACTTCTTCACTTATTCATGAAGAAGTCATCTCTCAGGGCTCTGAGAAAGGAAATGGCCAGTGTCCTGGTCACTGGCTTCCATGGCTGACATCAAATGACTACCACCTCTCTGTTTCCTTTACTCCTCTCTCCTCACATTCCCCATGATCTGCCATTATTGTGCCTGTAAAACTCCATCCCTTCATTCCCCATTCAAGGACTCATCTCAAATTAGTTTCCTTTCTTCTAAAACTCGTAAGAACTACAGATCCCAGAGGGTTTTGTGGCCATTCTACCCCCTGACCTAGGTGGTTACATGTGAATGTATTTATATGTGTACATGTTTTCTCTGCTAGTAGAATGTAAGCACCTTGAGAGGAAGGAAGGAAGGAAGGAAGGAAAAAAAAGGAAGAAGGAAGGAATGAGAGAGAAGGAAGGAAAGATGGAAAGAAGAAAGGAAGGAAGGAAGGGAGGGAGGGAGGGAGGGAGGGAGGAAGTAAGAGAGGGAGGGAGAGAATGAAGGAGGGAGGGAGGGAGCAAGGGTATTTTCTTTGCTCTATGGAGTCCATAGACCAACTATACTTAGAGTTCTCCTACCCACCATTTTGCAATTAGCCTTTTCTATCACCTATTTCTCTTCTCTTTCACCAGTCTAAGCCTGCCTCTGACTTGACCCTGTCAGGTGGAAATGATCTTCCCTCTTATACTTCACATAACACTGCCACTCTAACATACTTTTCATGGAATATTGTGCATTACAGTTACTTGTTTGAACTGTTTTCTGTTTGTTTCCCTTATAGACAATAAGCTCAATGAAGAACTATAGCACATTTTAGACATAACCACTGTAAGAGCAACTATAATCTTGGAAATAGTGCTGTGTTGGTCTTGGGGACGGGTCACAGTGACAGCTTTTAGTACCTGAAAATGTAAAATGAACAAGGATAGTAAGAGATAAGGAGAGCTGCCAAACTCATGCCCAGTATTGACTAAAGGGGAGAGTGCTCAATTATCTCAACAGAAATCTGTAGAGTAGAAAAGGGCTACTTGGACAGCCTTGCTTGATGGAAATACCCTTAAATACATCCAACTTGGAATCGGAGACTGTTGAAACTTTGCTCATAGAAACTGTTTATCTGGTGTTCTTAACTTGGGGTTCAGGAACTTGCTTTTAAAAATATTTTAATAACTATATTTCAGCATAACCGATTTTCTTTTTATAGCCATGTATTTTATTTTATCCATTGAGAAACATTATTCTGAAAAGGGGTCCATAGCTTCACCAGAGTCGTAAAGGGGTCCATGACACACAAAAAAGTTAATAACCTCTATTTGGTCCAATTCTTCCATTTGAAACATGGGGAAACTGAAGCCTAGAGAAGGGAAATGATTTGACCAATGTCATGAGTTAGTAACATAAGTTAGTACAAAAGCATTTTGTAACTGTTGCTGTGTAGTCACTTCAGTTGTGTACGACTCTTCATGACCTCATTTGGGACTTTCTTGGCAAAGATACTGGAGTGGTTTGCCATTTCCTTCTCCAGTTCATTTTATAGATGAGGAAACTGAGGCAAGCGGGGTAAAATGAGTTGCCCAGGATCACACAGTTAGTAAGTGTCTGAGGCTGGATTTGAATTCAAGAAGATGAGTCTTCCTGACTCCAGGCCCAGTATTCTATCCACCATACCACCTAGTTGATTAATGTATTGGGACATGGAAATAGGCCATGAAGAATCATGTATGAGAAATAGCAAGAAGGACCATTTGACTAAATTATAAGGCTGGTAGTAAGGGATAATCAGCATAAAAACACTTCTGTTGGATACAGGGAGTTTGGCTGAGTGAAAGGCTGGTTCAGACTAGGTTGATATTATCCACACTTCCTCTTTTCCTACCAGTCCAACCTCTCTATCCCCAGATAAACCATCTCCACCTCTCCTCTCACTTAATTCTGTGCCTTGGGAGAACTCTTGGCTTTCCTTCTGTTAACATTTTCAGTCAGTAGGGTTGCCTCAGACACTTATTAGCTGTGTGACCCTGGGCACTCAATACTTAACCTCTCTGGGCCGTAATTCCTTGTCTGTTAAATGAGAGGATAGGACTCAATGGTTTCTAGAGTCCCTTCTAACTTTAATCTGTGAGTCTATGAAAAAAAATCCTACAAAATCCCTTCTGGGAAATACCTATGGTATGTATTGTAGGAGTCAGAGTGTTTCCTTTGGGGTCTATATGTTCCATAGCTTTAAGGTGATAGAAAGCCAACCACCCGCTTCCCAAACACTTTCAGGAACAGTGAGGAAATAGGTGATTCTGAAGGGAGGGTAGTTTTTTACTCTAGTTTGTTAAGGATTAAGACTCATGGATTACCAGAGTCAACCCCTAGGGGCCGCCATTGATAGTTCCAACCACACCTACTTAGGGCTTTGAAGCTTAGGGCTTCAAACAAGCAAGGCTTATTCCCACTGGACCAAGAGTATGTCCACAGGGTTCTCAGATACTTTTGAGTCTGTAATCAATCAATCAATCAGTCAGTCAGTCCACGAATCAGCAAATACTTAAGAACCTACTACTATGTTTGAGACACTATGCTAGTCCCTAGGGATACAAAGACAAATATGAAATAGTTCCTGCTCTCAAGGAGATTACATTCTATTTGGGGAGACAATACATATAAGTACACATATATACATAATAAATACAAGTTAATTTTTGAGGGGGGAGGCACTAGCAGGTAGGGGACTTGGGGAGGTTTCATGCTTGAGCTTTATTTTGAAAGAAGCTCAGGATCTAAGAGGCGGTGGTGAGGAGAGAGTACAGGAAGGATTGAAAAAGAAAGGGCTGGAGAGAGTGTGATATAGAGCAGGACAGTAACTAGGATGAGGTGATCGGGGCTTTGTCCCAGGGTGCCAACATTTAGCGAGTGTTGACAACACATTTTCCTCATTATAGGAATAACTAAGTTTAGTACCTAGCTATTAGGAATAATTAAAATAGGAAGCTACCAGATGTCATTTTTCCCATCTTCCCTCTCCCCTTCAAATCCTGACCCAGTCCTACCAACCTTAACCTCATGGCATCCTTGCTCAATTGAATTTGTCTTGAAAGTTGACTGGAGGAATTTTGTGTCACTTTTCCTGCTAGAATTGCTTCTTATGGCTCTGAGATAGAGGCAAGAGCACTAAACTTGGGTCTGGGAACAATCTTTGTGAATGACTGGTATCAATTGCCAAGGGACCTGTGAGTGGCCTAGATCATCATTATTGAAGTTTGAGGCTAAATCAGGACTTAATCCATTGGGTTAGGACTATGTCCATAAAGTCCTCAGATGCCCCTGAGTCTGTAGGCAGCTCTAGCTGGAGCCAGTGGGTCCCTGGTGGCACCACCTTCTAGTCAGGAAGTTTGTAGCTCAACAAAGAGTTGTCATGTGTGAAAGGGAATAGACTTACTAGTTTTATTATCTTCAAGCAGAATCACGACTGGAGGGAAGTTTTCATTCCTTCTCTGTTGTTAGCTTCTTGTATGACTTTGCACAAGTCATCTCCCTTGTCTGGGTCTTTGTTTCCTTCTCTGCTAAAGGAGGGGATGAGACTATATGATCTCTAACGTTTCTCCCAAGAATCTTTTGATGAGTTACAAGACTATTGCAACTGTGTGGATCAGGGGCAGTTAGGCCTGAATTAGGGGAGAGGGAATGGGAATGGAAGGGCAGGTACAGCTATGGGAGGTAGATGGGGGTGGGACAAAGGAGAGGAAGACAAGGACAAGGGAGAAGTCAAGGAGTCTCTCAGGTCTGGAGCCTGGGGGATTAGGCTCTCTTCCTCCCTGTCTTTTTCTCTCAGAAACTGAATCTTCCTTCAAAGCTCAGGTCAAGGTGACATTTGGAAGACTTTCCTGATTCCTCCAGTTGGTAGTACTTTCTCCCTCTTTAGATTACCTTGTATTTATTTGTCTGTATGCAGTTGCACCCACTCTGACCATCCCCAATAGAAAACGAATATCTCGAGGGCAGGGGCCTGTTTCCTTTTTGACTTTATATCATAGGGCTCAGCACACTGCCTTACACATAGTAGGTGTGTGATATTGAATTGAATTGATGAGTATACCAATAGTATAGAGAGGAAAGTAAATTCGGATGAGGAACTGGGTTCCATTAAATGTCACTTTTCTGTTTTCTAGGGGCCCTTATTTTTTGTCAACCCCAACCTCAGACCCTAGGGATAAGTTTGACCCTTTAAGTAAGGTTTCTTCTTGCCTTTGTAGAGGTGACATCATTGGTCATTTTCTGCATCAGTCCAACAAAGAGGAGACTTTGGGGTCATGATATAGCCACCTGTGAATATTTGAAATGTCATTTGGGAAAGGCGTTAGATTTGTTCTGATTGGCGCCAGAAGGCAGAACCAAGTACAGTCATGGTAGTAGTGAGAGAGGGAGACTGTTGGTTTTTATGTAAAGAAAAGATTCCTAACAATTAGAGCTACTGGGATGAGTTACCCCAGGAGGAAGTGGGTTTCCCCTCACTTAGGTCTTCAAGTAGAGGCTGGATAACCTGGATGGGCATGTTGTGGAAAGGATTACTAGTCAGGTGGACTAATAAACCTCTAAAGTCTGGCCCAGCTCTGAGATTCTGCATTCCTGCAATGTCTGCCCTTCTCAGTTGGGCCGAGTCTTAGAAGAGTCTGGCCAGCTTGGCCCAACCCCCAGAGTATCCACAGCTCTTTGGGCTTGCTTTTCCCCACAGCTGCTGAATGATTCTAAGAGGGTGCTAGGTCCACAGCTGGCTCTTTATTCTGGGAGTTTCCCTGAGCTATATTTAGTTGAATTGGCATTCTCTCTTCTCTTTACTTTCTGGAAGAGCTGAAATCCATTGAGATTTCTTTCTGGGGCTGGTTTGAATTCTTTTACCTTTTATCTATGAAATCTGTCCTGGCTTATACTTTATTACTTTGAACTATGGTGTACAATACTGGTTTCCAGGGACCTGACTGCTGAGTCATCTCTTGTGACCTCATTTATTTTTTTTTCCCTTTGTTAGATGGTAGCTGAGAGGGTTCTTACCATTTTTGCCTGCCTTCCCTTCACCTTTTCCTCTCTCCTTCCTTCCTTCCTTCCTTCCTTTCTTCCTTCCTTCCTTCCTTCCTTCCTAGAATACCATCATCAAGGCTCATGCCTGACCTGTTGGACCAGAAGATATAGACTAGAAATTTGGATAATGCAGAACTGGGGTGAAATATAAAGTGCCTAATCATCAGTCCTACAAATTGTTTTATGCGTTGATGAGATTTAAGTATTAGGATGAGATTTAACCATTAAAACTCCTGAGAGATTATAATAATAGTATAAGCTAAGTCATTGAATCCTCTTTGAAGTTATTCTGTCAATGTGTGCTGAGTTTTTTTTGCGTGTGTGTGTGTCTACTCGTTAGTCAATAAACATTTGTTAGACCTCTAATATATATGTCAGGCACTTTGCTAAACCATGGGGCTACAGAAAAGGGCAAAAGACAATCTCTGCTTTCAAGGAGCTTACAGTCTAATCACATTGGCATTTAGCATTTCTTTTGTATGTAGGATATAAATACTGGTCCCACACCTGATTTATAGTATACATTGAATTCCCTAATCTCCCTTTAGGAGGACCCAGTATGAACCCAAACCTAGATTTTAAATTAAAGAGTTCCAGAAGAGGGAGCCTGACCCTCTTTTCATTAGAACCAGCAGAGAACCTGATTGGATTGCATGCCTGAATCCAGAGCCAAGGAGTTCCTTAGAGAGAGGGAGTGGGCACAAAACCCAATTCTGTTGTCCCGAGCAAAGCTTCTTATCTTTACTGTTTTCAACTCTATTTCTTTCATTCTACTTTAAAAGAAGTCTATCTAAGTATTATCTATCTATCTATCATCTGTCTAGATATAGATATATAGTGAGCACCTGTTATAGAAAGATATTAAAATGAAGGATTTCTCATACTATTTTTTAGAATTTAAAGGGAATTTGGAGCTCACTTTGTTCACTAATAGTAACTAGAGGAGAATTAGCATAAATACTCTAGATGGAAGCATTTAAATGTCAAAGTGTATTTTTAAAAATAGCATTGGCTACATGCAGAGAAAACCCATTCAAAAGGACCACATTAAAAAACTATTCTGGTCTGCTCATTCAAATGTATTTCAAATATTCAGACTTGGGGGGGTTGGAAACTTAGACTCTATTAAGAAACAGTTTGAGTTGAAGACTATAAGACTTCTGGGCTGGCAAAGAAGTGATTCTTTGCTAATTGAGGAGGAAGAGGGAAGTTAAGTGAGTGACTAGAGCTGGGTTCCAGTCCGGATTTTGCCACAAACTAGTTGTGTAACCTTAGAATTGTGAGAATGGAAAAGTCTTCTAATCTGACCTCTGATCCCATGTAGGAACCTCACCTGCAACATTCTTTATAGCTTTGCTTAAACAGTTCTAGTGATAGGTGCCTTGCTAGCAACTAAGACAGCTCATTTCAGTGTTAAGCAATTCTAATTATTGGCAGGCTCTTCCCTTGATTAAACCCAAAGCAGTCTCCCAGTAGCTTCCATCCATTCGTCCCTCCTCTGCCCTTTAAAGCTACAAAGACAGCTAATCACCCTTCCACTTGACAGCCGTTCAGATAAGTTCAAACTGTCAACATGTCTTTCCCCCACTCCAGGCTCCCCTTATCAGGCTAAATGTCTCCAGTTCTTTCAGCAAGTTCTCATAGGAAGAACTTTCCATATTTCTCACTCCTCTGTTAGTCCTCCTTTGTTAGATCTTGTATTTGACACTCTTAAAATATGGCACCTATAAATGCATACAATAGCCCAGAAGCAACTGGTTTAGGCAAAGTAAAGCAGGATGATCATTTACTGAGACTTGGACTCTTACATTGGACAAGATATTTTTCTTTCGAATGCCTCAGTTTCCCCACCTGTGAAAAGTGTGTGTGTGTGCGTGTGTGTGTGTGTGTGTGTGTGTGTGGCAGGAGGTCTCTAGTAGCCTCAGGAATATGTGCTCAATCCTGTTCTCTTTAACATAAGATGATAGATATAGAACTGGAGAGAATCTCAGAGAACATCTAGTCTAGTCCCCTCACTTTGCAAATGAGGAAACTGAGACTGAGAGGAATTGGACATTTTTATCAATGATTTGGATAAAAGGTAGAAGGCATGCTCATCCAATCTGTAGGCAGCACAAATCTGGGAGGGATAGGTAATATACAGGATGACAGAGTCAGGATAAAGTAAGAGCCTGACAGTCTGGAGAATTAGATCAGATCTGGTAAGATAAAATGCAAAAGACATAAATGTAAAGTTTTATATTTGAGTACACAAATCAACTTTACAAATACAGGATGAGGAAGGCACAGTTAGACCAGATTTGAGTGAAGTAGATCTGGGGGTCTTAGTAAGCAGTAAACTCAGTATGAATGAGGCTTCCTATGTGGCAATCAAAAACTAATGTGACGTTGAACTATATTAAGGCAAATATAGCTTTCAGAAATGGGTGGCTAGAGGCCTAGTGGATAGAGTTCAGCCTCAGATGCTTACTAGTTGTGTGACTTTGGGCAAGTCACTTCACTTCGCCTCAGTTTCCTCATCTGTAAAATGAGCTGGAGAAAGAAATAACAAATGACTGCAGTGTCTTTGTCAAGGAAACCCCAAATGGGGTCCTGAAGAGTTGGGCACAATTGAAAAATGATTAAGCAACGAAGCTTCCAGGAGGTGATAATCCAATTCTACCTTCTGTTGCCCAGGTCAGAATACACCTAGAGTATTTATTTCATCATAGTTTAAGAAGGACATTGATTGGTTGGAAGGAGTTCAGAGGAGGGCCAAGAAGAGGATGAAGGACCCTGTGTCTATATTGTGTGAGGACTGGTTGAAGGAATTTGTGCTATTTCATCTGGAAAAGAGAAGATAGCTAGTCCTTCAAGTATTTGAAGGACTCATTTGAAAGAGGAATAGACATTCTGTTTGGTCCCAGATGGAAGAATCTGCAACAATGGGCGGAAGTTATAAAGAGGCAAATTTAGGCTTGATTTGAGGAGGAACTACCTAATAATTAAAGCTATCTGAAAGTGAGATGGATAACTTCAGGGGACAGTGAATTTCCTTTCATTGGAAGGGGATCTTTAGCCAGATGCTGGTTGACTACTTGTTGGGTATTTGTTTATGGAGATTCCTTCCAGTGATGGTGTAAACCTCCACTCAGTTCCCTACCAATTCTAAAATTCTATGATTCTGTGACCAGATGACCTCTAATATGCTTTCCAACTTGAAAATTTTCTACTTTTATGACTCAGAAAGTTGGAAATTTTTATGGCAGGATTGTGACCACAGCAGGACATCTGATATCTACACCTCATTTGGGGACGCCTAGGGAAGCTGAGTGACTCAGTGGATAGAGTGCAGGACCTGGAGTCAGGAAGACCTAAGTTCAAATCTAATTTCAGACACTTAACTACCTGTATAACCCTGGGCAAGTCACTTAACTTATTTTTCTCAGTTTCCTCAACTGTAACGTGGAGATAATAATTGCACCTACCTCCCAGGGTAGGGTCAAATAAGATAGTATTTGTAAAGTGCTTAGCACAGTACCTGACATACAGTAGGCATTTAATAAATGTTTGTTTCCTTCCTTCTACCCATCCCCATACTTTTGCCCCTTCCCCATCCTCTAGAATTCCTTCTTCATTTTGCTCGCTGTGGGACCTCATTTAGAACACTATTTTTTGGACTAGACTGTGCTCTCTAAAACTGAACCCTCCTTATCTGAACTCTAGGGCCCCATTGCCCCTGAATTCAACTGTCTGGTACAGAGGAAAAAGTATCGTAGCTCTAGAGCTAGAATTCAGAGGTCATTTCATTGAATCCCCTCTTTTTTGTTGTTTTTCAGTTGTCTGACCCTTTTTGGGATTTTCTTGGCTGAGAAACCAGAGTGGTTTGCCACTTCCTTTTACAGCTTATTTTGCAAATGAGGAAACAGAGGCAAACAGGGTAAAGTGAATTGCCCAGGATCACACAGCCAGTAAGTGTCTGAGTTTGGATTTGAACTCAGAAAGATGAGTCTTCCTGATTCCAGGTCCACCTCTCTATGCCACATAGATGCCCATTATTTTATAGATGAGGAAAAAGATACAAAGAAGTTATGGGTTCATATGCCTAGGGTTGTAGAGGTCATTGAGTCCCACTCCATTTTACAAATAAGTAAACTGAGACCCAGAGACATCGCAGGATCATATATTTAGAGCTAGAAGTGACCTTGGAGGTCATCTAGTTCAACCCCTCACTTTGTAGAGGAGAAAACAGAAGGACACAGAGAGGTTAAGGGACTTGCCCAGAGTCACAAAGCTGTCTGAGGCAGAATTTGAACCCAGGTCTCTTCCTAAATATTAAGCCCCTATTCATTATATCACAGTGCCAGGATGAATTCAAATTCCACCTCAGATACTTATTACCTGTATATCCTAGGACACAACACCACCTCCCTGGGCCCCTATTTCTTCATGTTTAAATGAAGATATTGGATTAGATTGACTGTTCCTATGATTTGTCACAAGAGAAAGTCACGTCATGCTCAGATGTAATCAAGGGAGGATACCTTAATTAATAAGTTAATACTTCTGAGGGTTTGGAAAGAAAAAACTTGGAGGCAGTTCATGTCAACTTTCCATGAGGGATCATCAGCATTCTCGTGGGGCTTCCATCCTCAAAAGTAGAATTAATGACCATGAATTAGTGGGTGCCCCTGAATATTTAGAGGATTTAACTGAAGAGGGTACTGTCCAATGATGGCAAAAATTCCTACTTCTTCAGGGCTTGGAGTCCTGTCTTCACAATGACTTTGTGAGTAGAGAGTGCAAGTGTTTGTAAATATTGTCAGGTATTAGATAGGATAACTGATGCCCAGAGAGGTTATGTGAGGCAGTTAGGGACCCAGGTCTTTCTCTCCTATATCACACTACCCCTATGACTCAAGTGAAAAAGCTTGAGTCAGGAAAGATTTGGGTTCACAAATGGCCTCTCATGCTTATTAGCTGGGTGACTCAGTACAAATCACTTACCCATCTCATCTTTAAAATTATGTACTTATAGGACTTACCTCACAGGAGTGTTTTGAGGACCAAATGAAACCATGTATAGAATTTTACATAGAATTTATATATATCTGTGTACATATATATATGTGTGTGTATGTACACACACATATATAAAACATATATAGATCAGCTGTTTTTAAAAACAAATTTTATTTGTATTTTTTGTTTTCACATCATCCACATTTCCCAACATATCCCTCCCCTTTTTCCTCTCAGAGAACCATCCCTTATAATAAAGAACAAAAAGTGATTAGGAAAAATGCTATGAGCTGTTCTGAGAACTAGTGCCTTGCAGATCTCAGACCTCTTTCCTCTCCAATGGGCCTTTTGAAAGGGATGGAACTGGGCTTGAGATACTCTGGTCAGTTTCAGGAATCAGAGCCCAGAGCATCTGATAAGGACCCTGGATTTTCCAGTTTGAACTCATTCTTTGGCTTTATCCCCTGAGCGGCCTGGGTGAGGACGCCACACCTCGCCTGGCTGTGGGGACAGGTCTCTGAAAAAGACACCAACAATCTAGGGAAATGCAATGCCATGGCTTAAAGGAAATTCTAAAAGGGTGTTCTCTACAACTGAATCGACCAGCAACTGTGAATGCCTGCTTTAGCCTGAAGGGCTCAGTGTGGGCAAATGGGGAGAAGATGAACCATAGCCAGCTCTCCTCTCACCTGAACTAAAGGTTAATTGTAAAGGGTGGGGACCAAGATGCTGATACTGAGATGGTGGTTAGAATTAGGGTGAATCTTGTGTTGGCATATACAGGGACAAAGGAAGTTTTGAATTTAGAACTTCTGCTAATAGTGAGGTGACTGTTTCAGAGGAATAGCAGGGGCTTTTTTGGTGTGCAATAGAGAGGTACATGTGCAGGAAAAATATTTTTATGGATTATCTTTCATGATTCACAAGGTTGTGGAGATGAGGGACAAAGATGGGGGAAGAAGATCTTGAGATCCTAGATCTGGAGCTACAAGGGACCTCAGAGTCCATCTACTCTATCTCCTCTCATTTTACTGATGAGGAAACAGATCCAGAAAGTTTAAATGACTTTCCCAAAGTTACAGAGGCAGTAAAGCATCATAGGAAAGATTTGAACCCAGATCCTCTAACTTCCAAGCCAATGCTTTTCCCCAAATTTTCTTTTCTTTTTTCTTTTCTCCCTTCCTTATTTCTTTTTCCTTCCTTCCTTCCTTCCTTCCTTCCTTCCTTCCTTCCTTCCTTCCTTCCTTCCTTCCTTCCTTCCTTCCTTCCTTTTTTTCCTTTCTCTCCCTCTCTCTCATAAACTTGACAAATATCAACAAATGTAGACATTTCCACACATGAAGGACAGAAGAGGATTGTATGTGAAACTGAATCTCTCTTACCTATAATTTGTCTTTTACTGCCTATGGGGTGCTGGGTATGAGGCTCTAGGGAAGTCTCTAAGACTATGTTTTGCACTACACACAAAGAACTATAAAACTGTGCATACCTTTTGACCCAGCAATACCATTGCTAGGTCTGTGTACCAAAGAGATTTTTAAAAAAGGAAAAGAACCTACATGTACAAATATATAGCTCTTTTTGAGGTGGCAAAGTATTGGAAATTGAGGGGATATTTCTCAATTGGGGAATGGCTAAACAAGCTGTGGTATATGACTGTGATGGAGTACTATTGTGCTATAACAAATGATGAGCAGGATGCTTTCAGAAAAAACCTAGCAAGGTTTACATGAACTGATGCTGAGTGAAGTAAGGAGAACCAGAACACTGTACACAGTAACAGCAATAATGCATGATGATCAAGTATGAATGACTTAGTTTTTTCTCAACAACATGGTGATCCAAGATCATTCTGAAGGACTTATGATGAAAGATGCTATCCACCTCCAGAGAAAGAATGGATGAAATCTGAATGAGGATGGGTGCATATTTTTTAAAAATTTTCTTTGTTTTTGTTTTTTTTCAGTATGTGTTTTCTTTTACATCATCACTAATATGGATATGTGTTTTATATGACTGCACATGTATAATCTATGCCAAATTGCTTGTCTTCTCAAGGAGGGGGAAGGGAAGAGAGAGGTGAGAGAATTTAGAACTCAGTTAAAAAAAAATGTAAAAAATTTCTACATGTAATTGGAAATAATAGATAAAATACAAAAAAATTAAAGACTATATGTTTCAGAGAAATTGCTGACCTTTATTGGTAGAGGGAGTTTTCTCACCTGGAAGTTCCCTATATCAGTGAAATCACAGCTCTGGTTCCAATATCTATCTGTACCCCCAATCTTTTAAAGTATATGCAAAATGTAATATAATGCAATCAACATTGCCTTTCTTGTCTCTGTACCCTTCTGGACTTCCTTTTTCTGTGTATTTCTAAAATGTTTTATTAATACTCTTTTCTTTTTTTTTTTTTTTTGCATCTCAGATACCCATATGACTCCTTTGGACCATTACTCCACTTCTTAATGAAAGTACTCTTGTATCTGATATAGTCATAGAAAGCAAAAAGTAGAGAAAAGGGGTAATGAAGTGTTAAAGTGTTAACAAGGTGCAAATAACTGGTAACTCATTAATGATGTATGAATACATACCTTTCTCCAACAGAATTGAAGGGAGCAACCTCATTGGATATGACTGAAAAGCTTTCATTAACAAAGCCCTGGATGAATTCAATGTGTCTGTTGAGTGTAGGTAAGGGACTGGCTATGGAGGGAAGGGGGCAAGGAGAAGTAGACTTCTCTCCTCTCTTCCCCCATCAACTGAGGTGTCCAGAAGCAAAGCTGTTCACCCAGAAGGAGACACCACATCCAGCAGCTGGAGAGTCTGAGGCAGAGTTGAGGGAGCAGAGGTACACATACCAGGCAGACTTAGATAGAGGCAGAGTCTTGGAGAAAAATCCAGCTACTGATGAGACCTTAAAAGGTGAATGGAGCTGGAAGAAAGAGACCAAGAGGAGAGGGGGGCTAAGAGTAAGAATATGATCAGGACTATGGAAGGCTGTATGAACCCGTAGGGCAAGAGTAACATTAGCATAAATGCTGTGGTGCTTAAACAGTCTCCAGAATGCAATGCTGAAGGCAATATACCATACTTCCTTTGCTCCCTTATGGAAGCTTGCAGCCTTTCTAGACATGGGAAGATCAGTTTCCCTTTCATTTTAAATTTGTTTTATGTGTTACCTTGTCTTTATAAATCTGTACTAATCACAGACTACTGCTAAGTATGGGTGCACTTATCAGAAATAAATAGTTTGAGGGAGAGGAGAGAAAAAAGAGATCTAAGACAGAGGTGTTTTGTGAAGACAGAGCTTTAAAAAAATAAAGATAGGATGACAGATCCTTTGATACAACTTTCCTGGGCAATGGAGGGGATATTTATACCAAGAAACTCATTTAAGTAATGATGATGGCTAACGTTTATTTAGCACTTACTATCTGCCAGATACTGTGCTAAGCACATTACAATTATGTCATTTGATCTTCACAACAATCCTGGGAGATAAGTGCAATTATTATCCTTTTTTTTTTTTTATAGGTGAAGAAATAGAGGTAAACAGGAGCAAGTGACTGGCCCAGGGTCACACAGCTAGCAAATGTATGAGGCCATATTTGAACTTAGATCTTCCTGACTCTATCCTCTATATCCACAGCACCACCTAACTGCCCCTATGAGTCAGCAGTACAGTAAAAGGGGCAAAACTGAATGATTGAACAACTCTGCTTAACACCTCACCCTACCTTATTCACATATTAGTTGTGTCTGAAAGTGTATGTCTCATTCTGTACCTATTTGTCACCTCTCTTCCAATATAGGAGAAGCATGCATCATCATCATCATCTGTTGGAGGATTGATTGTTCATTGCATTCATCAAGGTTTTTCAAGATTTTTCAAGGTTGTTTTTCTTCACAATATTGCAGTTGTAAAAACAGATGTTTCTGGACACTTTACTCTTCATCAGTTCATCTAAGTCTTCCAGGTTTTTCTGAATCTCTTTCATAATTTCATACACTGTAAAAATATTCCTTTATGTGCATATACCACAGTTTGTTCAGCCATTCCCCAACTGATGAGTGCCCATTTTGTTTCCAGTTCTTCCAATACAACAAAAATTGTTATTGTGGGGTGAAAAGGTATACAAAACTTAATGACTCTGGGGACATAGTTCCACGTTACTTTCAAGAAAATATTGCCCAAGTCCAGAGCATCTCTAATAGTGCATTAATGTGACTGTCCTTTCACAATCTTTCCAACAACCTTTTCCTAATTTTGTCTTCTTGACAATCTAATTGTATGAGGGGGAATGTCCGAGTTGTTTCAGCATTTCTCCTATCATTAGTGATCTGGAGTGTGTGGTTTGTTTTTTTTTTTTTCAATATAGCTAAGGATACCTTAGATTTCTTTTGAAAACTGTCTATCTGTATCCTTTGGCCACTATTTCGGTTTTCTCTACCATGGAGAATGATCTTCAAATTGAGGAGAAAACAAACGTGTTTAACAGGGAGTAAAAACAGAAAATAAATGAGGAGCAGGTAAGAGAACACCTAGATGTCTTCACTGAAGTCAAGTCACTAGACCTAGGTAAACTGTATCACAGGGAACTGATAGAACTGGTGCATGAGATTGTTAAGATATTGTCAGTGATCTCTGAAAGATGATGGAGAAAGGTTAATGTTTTTATTTTTTTCTCATGGAATTTGTGAATCATAGGCTTGTAAGACTATGTTCCTGCAAATATTCTAGGAGTTATTAAAATTTGTGGGCATTTAGAATGGGAAGACGTGATCACTAAGAGAGGTCAATAATCAATCAATCAATATTTATTAAGTGCCTATTATGTACCAGATACTGTGCAAAGTGCAAGAGATACAAAAAGAGACAGAAGACAGACCCTAACGTCAAAGAGAGGGTGAGGAGACAACATGCAAACAAATATACATGAAACAAGCTATGTACGGGATAAATAGAAAATGATTTAAAAAGGGAAAGCTTCCTGTAGAAGGTGGGATTAAAAACAAGTCAACAAATGTTGATCTTATTTTTTTTTTGGACAAAGTTATTGAACTCATAGATGAGGGAAATGCTTCAGAAAAATATCCGTGGATGCTGGGAAAGTTTTTGAGGTACAGTACAGTCCCTTATCACATCAAGATGTGGGTTTGCTGGCTGTAAGTAAATTTGGTTACCAATTCAGTAGTGGCATCTAAGAATGGTGATTAATAACTTGATGCCAAATTGGATGGCATTCTTTAAGAGAGAAAGACAGATTTGTCTTGGTCTTATTTTAGTTTTTTATCAGTAATTTGAATGAGGGCAAAGGGGGGGCTGCTTGTCAATTTGTGGATGGTATGGATACCCATGTCATGAAGGTAGCTAACATGTGGGGTGACAAAATGAGAATCTCCCCCCTTTGAGTCATGGACTCATCTCAATAAGAGGGGGTTGATGATATCCAAGGGTATATTTCCAATTCTATTTTCAAAAGTCTGTTCTGAGAGAAAATTTTTTCAGTTGCCTTTTTGATTATTTGAACTTTACTATGATTATTTCTGTAAGTCTTCTTCCCCTTCTTTAGGAAAAGCACAGTTAATATCTTGAGTGTTAGGGGGCAAAGGAAGAAATGAAGGATTGGTACCAGAGCCCCCAGATATTCTGTTTTTGGAAGGTGAGGGAGCTTCAGAGCCTAGATACTGAGCTTCGGTTGGCTCAACTTAGACTACGGTGACTTCTCTCTTGAGCCCAGAAATCACCAAGGCAAAGTCAAGTTTTTCTAGGGGGTCACTTTAGAGAACGACCTTATTTTTAGGAAAGGAAGATCATTAGCAAGGCCTTGGTTAGGGGTGAATTTATAGTTCTTTCTTATATCAAGCTGAAATGTTCTTCTGCTGCAACTTCTCTTCCTTGTTCCTTTTCCTAATTTCAATCCCTGGAGGAGCAGAAAATGTCTCCTCCCTCTTCAAATGATCTTTGTATGGCATGATTTCTAGTTCTCTCGACAATCTCAGAGGCAATGTGGTTCAGTGGAAAGAAAACTGGATCTGCATGAGTCAGACTCTATGTGACTTGATTTCCTTATCTATTAAAAAGAGGGCATTGGGACTTGAGCTTGTAAAGCCTCTTCCAACCCTCTATCCAATGATTAGCTTATTTTGAATACACCCTAGTTCAGTAGTTTTTAACTTTTTTTGTGCCATGGACTCCTTTGGTGGTCTAGTCAAACTTAGAGATGTCTTCCTCTCAGAACAATGTTTTCAAATGCACAAAAGACTAAGCATTACAAAGGAAACCAATCATATTGAAGTAGTTCTTAAAATATATTATTTTTATTATGATTATATTATTATATTAAAATATAATATTTAAAGTTATTAAAAATCAAGTCATGAACCCTAGGTCATGAACCCCTGCTCTAGTCTGTCAAGGTCCTTAAAATGTGGTACTGAACCCAATTAATCAACTGGCATTTCTTAAGCCCTTATATTGTACCATGTACTATATTGTGCCAGGCACTAGTGATGAAAAGAAAAAATGAAAATCCCTAATCTCAAGGAGCTTATATCCTATTAATCCAATACCCCAGAGGTAGTCTGATCATGGCAGAGCATAGTGGGACTATAACTTTTTGGTCCTAGACATTATGCTTGGATTACTGCAGTCCAAGGTGAAACTGGCGAAAGTCTGGATGAAGCTAAACTTTCACAAGTGTGAAGGTTCTAGTTTTCTTTTACTAAGACAGATCTGAGTCTGTATATATAAGTGGTGGCAGATGGGTGACTGAGAGCTAGTTTCTTCACTTGTACAGCCAGAAATCCAGGAGAAAAAATGGCTGCTGTTTTGCTTAGTTCAGTCTAAACAAGGGTTAAGGTTACAAGGACTCTTGGGCAGCACATTCTTTCCATGATGTCAGATTTTCAGCTAGAAGGAGTTCCCTCTAAGGAATGTGGACGGCATTTTATCAGCCCAGAGTTCAGCCTCAGATAGGGGTCACTGATTCCCCTCCCATTTACCCTGAACTTGATTACAATTTGTGCAGCTTGAGCTTTGGCCCAGCCTTGTCTCACCTGGACTGTGTTACTCTGAGTGAGGCTCCCTTGAGCCTGGATCTTTACAAGGCAGGAATGGGGCTCTGCTTGGAAATGTGGATGGGGCATCCCTTCAATTAGGGATATGCAGGAGCATACAAGCTATGCAGAAATTTCAAAGTGTCAGCTCAGTGTTGGGAAAGATAGTATAGCACTTTTTCTTTCTTGGCACAAAAACCCATTTTGTTTCTGCTTTTTAAGTGGGAAAATATGAACCTCTATGTGTCAGAACTAGGTGCCAGGAATACAAAGGTAAAAAAAGGACATAATCTTGATCTCAAGGTGCTTACAACAGATTAGAGCAGCCGGGAAGATAAAAAAGAGAACACATGCATAAGCATTCCATTCAAAAGCATTTATTAGGTGCACTGTGCTAAGCACTAAGGATACAAAGAAAGGTAAAAACAGTCTCTGCTCTCAAGGAGCTCACATTCTAATGGGGGAGACATGTAAATTAGTAGGTATAGACAGAATATATATAGAGAGTATATGGGAGATAATCTCAGAGCGGAAATATAATGTATGGAAGGAACAGAGAGATCCAAACACGGTGCTCTAGGGAAACTTAAGAAGGAAGAGATGGTTCTGAACTGGGTGGGGTGAGGGAATAGAAAAGGTGGAGAAAGGGAATGCTTTAGAGAATGATTTTGATTGATGCATGGAGGTAGAGGTGTGTTCCAAGGTATAGGGCACAACTTGTACAAACGTGTGGAGTTAAGAGATCTGTGAAAAACCCAGATACCAAATTTGTCTTGAAGAGTGAGTTATGGTGGATCGAAATTACACAAGATCTTAAGAGTCAGGTTAAGAAATCTGTATTTTATCCTCTCTAGATAATAGGGAGTTACTGAAAGCTGTTGAGCAGAGTGTAATGTAATCTGACCTGCATATTCAGCGTCTTAAACCTTTGGAAAGCTCTTACATTTCCACTATCTCATTTGAACCTCACAAAGTCTCTCTGAAGTAGGTAGAACAGGAATATCCCCATTTTACCAATGAGGTAACAGAGGTTCAAGAAGTTTGTTAAAGGGCATTACTCAACGTCATGTAATTATTTAGAGAATCAGAACTGGAACCTGGGTTCATAAGATTTGTAACTGGAAAAGAACTTAGATTTCATCTTGTCCAACCCTCTTTTAGAGAGGAGGAAGTTGATGCCCCCTGACTCCTGTCATGCTCTGGCTCCCACACTCCTGCCATCTAAGATGTTACATCTAAGGAGTATCTTGGCCATTGTCTCTTTGCCTTTGCAACAATCCATGATTAACTGGAACTTTGGTCTGCGTACGTAGCTATGTACTCCTGATCTATTTCTTATTCATTCACATTTCTGGTAGGGGGAGATGCTCCTGTGAGATACAGTCCAAAGCCCCCCTCTCTTCTGAATTTCATTAATTCCCTAGGTTCTCTAACACTTCACCAAATACAGGGGCAGGGAGGCAGAAGACCCTTCCTGTTATTTCTCCCATATCAGAAGCATCCACAAAGACAAATCGCCATGCTTGCCTCTTTTTGGGGGGATAAAATCTTCCCAAAAGCTTGTAGACATTGAATACCTGGGAGGGATCAAGCTGTTATTCTTGTCAGAAACTCCAGAAAATAGGATAAAGATTCTGAGCAAACAGCATGGAACACATGAGGCAGGTATCTTAATTACTCAGCCTTTCATAGGGTGATAGATTTAGTGATAGAAAGATCCTTAGAGACCATTTAGTCTGGCTCTCTTTTGCAGATGAGGAAAGGGAGGCTCAGGGAGCTAAGTGACTTGTCTATGGGCATCTGAGGCTTAAGAGTCAGAAGCAGGATTTGAATACAAATCATCTGAGTCCTTGTCTCTGACTCTTACCTCTTGGATGATCATAGGTAAGTTACATAAAAAATTTTTTTTAAGGCAAGTCGCTTAAAATTCCTGGGCCTCATAATATAAAGGAGATGAACCATATAGCCTCTGGGGCCTCATTCATGTTCAGATCTCAGAACTCAGGACCTTCATTCTGTTAAGTTTCAGATCTGGAGTGTTAGATATCCCAAGGGGCAACAGCCATAAGAGTTCCCACCTTAGCTTCAGTCCCTCTTTGCTGCTGGTTGGAAGGTAGCAGGAGATCCTTGACTGCCTTTATCATACCTTCTCTGTCTCACTCTGGGTAGGGCTCTCTCTGTTGGCCTATAAAATGAGGGTGAGAGTGTAAAGTGACTTCATGAGGCAGGAATGTACCAGTATCAGCATGGCTGAACTTCAGATCCTGGTTACAGCTGGCCTGGATTACTCTGCATGTGCTTGTATGTGATATCCCCAGAAAAATACCAAGAGTCAGAGGGCAGTAAGGAAAAAAACACATGGAAGGCTGATACACACTGGGGAGGTTTGGGTCTCATGGTGTCTGGAGCTATCAGAGTCTAGAACATACCAAAGAATCTGGAGGAAATCAGGCTGTGTTCCCTTACCTCCTTCTAAAATATTTAACTCATTATGTGGAAATTCTTTGTTATAAGCGATGGGTGACCAGAGAAATTGAAGAGATGTAAAAACAAAGCTATCGATAAAAATCCATGTAAAAAACTCACTGGCCTTGGGCAAGTCATTTAACTTTTTTATACCTCAGTTTTCTCATCTGCAAAATGGAGATACTAAACATAATATTTTCCTTGTCTGCCTCATAGCTGAAGCCAACAGAGCAATAATAAATGGAACTGCTGTTTCTAAAAGTGGAAAAACTAAAACCATACAAAAATAATATATTATTGTGAGGCATTACCCTGACTGGACTATTTTCCTTAAACAGCAATGATTAAATGGGGGAAAATCTGTTGAAGTTTTGCCTGCTTTTACTTTGGGGCTTTGGGGTACCCTGATTCTTGCCCTAAAAGAAAGCACATAAGTTCTTGGATGAGCCAGAACTTTGCCTTATTTACAAGGTCTTGATACTTACAATCCGTCCAACATGATTTCACTTTGCTCCTAGGTTCCCTATTAATCTGCTTGCCTGTCTAGAATCAGTGAATGAAAAGGAAAATATCTTTTTTCACTAGATCCCAACATCCTAGCCTTGGTTCTCAATTGTTTTAGGGGAGTTCGGAGGTTTCAGCGCTTCTAGATTTCCTTTCTTGTTGCTTCACTAGAGCCTGCAAGAAACAAGTAAGAAGTTATGTCTGAGGACCCAATAGGCAAAGGCCACAATGAAAGAAAGAAAGAAGTTAGAGTAAACTGTAGGTTGGAGAACAGGTAGATGACAAAGAACCAGGCAGGGACCACTGGGCAATGTAAGAATGATGGTCAACAATTCAGGAAGACTGCCAGGTACTAAAGAGGACAGAAAAAAAGAGTGAAAAGAGACAGATCAAATGTGCAGACCCCAGCACAACAGAGGCAAATTTTGTGACTTAGCCAGGAGCTCCCTTCACAGTCCAGAAGTCCAAAAGGAAAACGTACTTAAAACCAAAAGACATGGGTTCAAGTCTTGGCTCTGCTGCTTCTGACCCTGCAGACACATTTTATTAATGTCTTAGATGATGAGGGTATACACAGTATGATTATTATATTTGTGGATGATAGAAAGCAATATGTTAACCTTGTTAATATGTTGGGATGACCAAATGGGGACCTTTGCCTCTCTGGATTTCAGCTTTCTCCTCTTTCAAATAAGGGAAAAGGATGAATTGGACTAGATCTGAATAATCTTGAAGGTCTCATCCAACTCTAACATCTTGTGGTTCTAAGAAAGCTTGATGTCTCAAATGAGATTATATAAAAAAGACCAACATTTTCAAAGTATTTTGTAGATTTTCAAATCATAGATTTGAAGCCACAAGGGATCCTGAGTCCAACCCTTCATTTTCCAGATGAGGAAATGGAGGTCCCGAGGGATAAAGTGAATTGACTGAGGTCATACAGCTAGGATTTGAACTCAGGTCCTCTGACTATGAACTGAGAACTTTTTCTAATGGACCAGGCTGACTTTTGGAAAGCGCCAGTTCTTATTATTATGTTTATCTTAAAGGAGACACTAGAGAACACAGAAGAATATCTAAGTTTCAGCAAGCCTAAGGAGAAAATAATAGACTCATAGAGGCACCGCCAGAGAGGACCTTTGAAATAATCTAGTCTATTACAGGGGAGCCCTATAGAGGTGATGTCACTTGAGCAGGGTAATTCAACTAGCAAGCAGAAAAAGCAACATTCAAATGTAGGTCCCTAAGACTCCAAATTCACAATAACAGCCATATCCCCCAAATGTATGTTCATCCTTCGTTGCCGAAGAAAACCATGCCATCAGAGAAATAATGACATGACTTGCACTTGACTTTGTTTTGAGTGAGGAAGGGCTGTGCAGGTCACCAGCCTCACTTCTCCTCCAGAGCCATCTGAATCCAGTGACCAGATATTCATTAGGATGACTGGAGATGGCCCAGGATGAGGCAATTGGGGTTAAGTGACTTGCCCAAGGTCACACAGCTAGTGAGTGTCAAGTATCTGAGGTGAGATTTGAACTCAGGTCCTCCTGACTCCTGCACTGCTGCTCTATCCACTGCACCACCTAGCTGCCTAAATATTTTAAATCCAAAGACCATCCTTACTATGATTAAATTGGGAAGTGAATAATGGAAAAATCCTGTTGTCCCATCTTTCCCAACAAGCTTTTCCTAACTCCTACTGTCCATCTCACTCTCTTTGATGCCCAAACTCCTTATCTGTGTCTTGCCATTACATGCTGTGCCTATTTGCGTAAATAAAGGCTGTTCCTTCTGGTCTACACTTATATTTGTGTGCACATATGCTTGTTTCCCCAACTTTGTTTTAAGCTTGTATAGGGCAGGAAGCCTGTGTTTTATACTTTTCCCATAGGGAGTTCATACAGTGCTGGTATGAACCATGTAGTGGTTGATAAAAGTCCCTTTTACCAGAATTATTTCATTGATTCTAGGGGGCGGGCAATATTCCTTGTCAATTTTTAGGATCCTTGTAATTCAGTGATGATTACTTATGTTTACATTAATATATTTGTACAGTAAAAATTCAACCTCGTTGCAGTGATATCCCAAAATGATTTTAAAAAAAAGTCCCAGGCATATTTTAGAAAAAAAAAAAGAGTTCATTCCTTCATCCTTCAAAACAAGATACAGTACAATCAAACCACAGTGCACATTTCTGGAAAAAACACAAACAACTGTATTTTATATCGCTTGCTCCTCTTTGAACAACTAACTTGGATATTGAGGAAAAGAACTGCCAATCACATTAACATATTACAGAGATCAAAATTAATTTACCACACAAAATAAATTAAAACATTAAATATTAACTTTTTCAGTGCAACATATACAGAAGAGAGAGTAACCATGACTAAAAAGCATCAGGCTGGTTAAATAAACTTAATAAAGACAATGATAAGTAGAATATTTTCATGATGGGTTAGTAAAAAGCTACAATGAGTAGTTCTGAGTTCTGAGTGTGGGTTTCGGTTGGTCTTTCTGTCTGTCTGGATACTGTTAGGATCTTTCAGAAAGACTGGCTTCATCAGTTACTGGGAAGAACTATGGTTTGCCTTTGAGAACATTTAAACATTAACATAAGTGCTTACATCATTTCTGCAAATGGATACCTTGGGTCTCTCTGGCCTGTGAATATTCCCAACCCCTTTGGCTAGGCAGGGTGGGAGACATCAAGGCCTGGAAACTTGATGTCTGTCCCTGGCAACATTGTGTGGGTAAATAACAAACAGCCCATACACACACTGAAAACACTGTCCCCAGAAGACTAGCTTATTGATGCAATGCCCTTCCTTCAACTGAATATGGAAAGTCTCCCCAAAAGAAGTAGTCGAGACAGACTTCTTACACCCAGCGTGGAAGCAGGAAATGTCAGCCATCAAAAGCCTTTTGGGGCCTATATATCTAGATTCTCTTTTAGAAAAAAGCTTAAATATTCCAACTCCATCTCTGAGATCAAATTATAATCCTGTTCCTTGGTCCACATGCCAAAGGAGGCACCTCTATTCTGGGTCAGGATTCTCATCTGAGTTGAAACACCAAATCAGGCCAATGTATCACTTGGGTTACATATCATGTTTAATGAATTTTGCCATTGGTCTGTGCTGGATAATTGGGCTCTGTTTTCCAGGGATCTTCGAGCCGTTTTTGCTGGGTGAGTTTTCATTAAAAACCCAATCAGACATTGGGGCTTTATGGATCCCAGTGTTGATTGTGCTCAAAGCATTAGCTAAGTGGCCTTGAGGATTCAACTCAAACAACCCCAATGGAAAATTAATCTTCTGAAGCCAGTTGTGTAGAACCTGAAGAGGATGGTAGGAGGGCACAGAATGGACAAATTTTAACCCAACTGGTGAAGCAAACACCAACATAACAGTTTGACAGTCAAAGACAGAAGTATCATTGCCCAAAATGGTACATTAGCCAAATGCTCATCAGTCATTCCATTTCTAAGTAAGGAATCACCAACTAATGAATCCAAATTGGAGAGAAAGCTATTAGTTCAACTCCAGGTTCTTTAAAGAGTCATGGGAGAGGAAAAACATCTGAAACCTCTCAAGTCTTTACTCATCTAAATCATTTCTTTACTAGAGCCTTTTAAGATATCACCAAACAAGCATTTTTTAGAGGGGGCTTATTGTGTGGCTAGCACATCTAGGGTACAGATCAAAGCTATGTGGTGAATGGACATTCTATCATGATTTAGGATGAGGGCACTGGCATGACATGAGAATCAAAGTATTGACTGATCCCAAGCCAGAACCCCTTTACAGAGAGCCATGAAAGTTCCACCTGGTTTCACAGATTGCATGTACGTGGCTGACTTTGAATGGCAGTTAACACTGGCTACCAGAGAACATACAGATAATGGGGATAGAATTACACACAGGGAAACGTTACTTACAAGCAAACCACCAAATCCCACAGACTAGATTTTAGTTAATCCATCGAGGAAAACAAATACTTCATATTGGTACTTGAAAAAATATTTAAAAAGGAAAATAGAGTTCAAATAGCCTCTGCTAAACTATGAGGAGACAAATTTGCCTTAAAATGAAAACATTGGCCCAAGTTAAAAACACTATTTAAATCTATTTTCAAATTATAACTTAAAACAATACCTGCACTTTTATGAGTCTCTCCTCTGCCAGACATCTTAAACTCCTTGGATATTTCTAGGATGGGGAAGAAGAATGTAAAATAACAAAATGCCCTGTGGGTCTGGTTTTGAATTAAGATGCAATGGGTGTTCCTCAGCCCAATATACTCATGGCTCATAGGGAGGTTTAGGGTGCTTGCCTGCAAATCTGAAGCTGATTTTATTTTACAATTCCAGTGTAGGAGCAGGGAGAGGGTGGGCCAGAGACAGGAGCTCCTTTTATAGCAAAAGTTCCAAACTGGCCCACCCCACCCAAGTCCTGTCTTCTGTGTACATCTTTTGGATCACATGGAGAAGTAAGAGGGGTAGGGTAGAGAACAGATTGGATCCTCATCTTCAATTTCAGAGATTCCAGCTATACTAATAAAGGCGAAAAATCAATGCTCCAAGGTTAAGACATGGGTTATGGTATTATTATTTCAGTTCTTAAAAAAACAAACAGAAGTAAACTGAGATGAGGGTGGGAGACTGGAGAGGGAAAGGGAATGAGGGAAGGGGAAAATCTGTGATAGGAAAATTTCCAACTATCTTTACTCATTTAATAGAGTTCTTTCAAGATCTGAGGAGCAGAATGTATTGAAGAGTATAAGTCTCTCATTTTCAAAGACTAACGAATAAATAGTATCCTTGTATATGGTACAGTAAATTAACACATATATATCTACTCATTATAGTTCTATCTTGAAATTTTAACTAACAAAGTCTAGTGATATACAAGATATCTACCATTGTTCATTCAAGGATGGCGACTGCATCCTAAGCCAAAAGTACCCGCTGTCTGTCTGCTGGGGGGAACGTCTGGCCCAGAAGGGGCCAGGAGGCTTGTTTGACATTTATTTTTTTAAAGTTATCCTTAATGGAAAACAGAAAAATCAGTAGAATGTTTTGGTTAATGGCTTGAAAATAAATAGGAAAAGAAGAGTTTCCCAATTTTAAAATAAAGCAACAAACCAACTGAGTTACACATGGAAAGTAAGTGACTGGCTCTCCTTTTCCTGGATCAGGCCTGAAATTTTAAGGATGCTCGGCTAACCATCAGTTTCCAAATACAACCTAGAAGATTTCTCCAGGGGGCTGTCAGCAAATTATTCTTTTAAATAAATGAATAATTTTCTATACACATAGCAGAGCTTACTTTTCCTACACACACAGGCACGGATCTATTTGCCTACTTGGTCTCTCTCCAGAAGGAATGAGCTTTCTGTTTGCTATGTGTGAGTTATCCCACCTAGAATAAGACTGAACCCAAAGAATGGTTTAGGGTCTCAAAGCTCAACTTCAAAATTTAGATTGTACATTTTTTTTCCCGTGATATGGTCTGTGGTGTTCCTCCCCAGAGACTGATGATTAGGATGCTAGAAATGCCTACCCTGATCAAAAGATGCAAATATATATTTTTATGAACTATAACTTCACTCTGTAACTACACAACAGCAAAACTAGAAAATCTAAAGAGGTTGTGTGTGTGTGTGTGTTTTACACTGATTTAAGAGATGAAAAATGAAACTAATAAATTAGAAATTATCACCATTGGAAGAAATAGCAATAGAGGATTTACAATATCTTTCTATTGGTGGACACATCCAGAGGGCTCTAGGGGGTGTGCATGTTAAAGTATTAAAGGTTCTATAGCTAGAAAAGACAATTCTTCTTAGAACTAGTTGTCTTTCTGTAATAGAGGCAGCGACCCCATTTTACCCCCTTGCTCTCATAAAATAAATGAGACAGAACTGTAACAACTTGAAGGAAACTCATGGTTCCAGGTAGATTCCCAAACACCATAAGGAGGTCATGGGTAAGGACCAACAATTTCATCCAAAGACAAAAATGAAGCACAGATGGACAAGTTGGGGGAATAAAAGAGGAAGAACTTCGGATTGTAATTTGTCCCTGGCAGCACACACACTCACACCTGCATCAAGCTCAAACACCTCCACACCTGTATCCAACTTTGCTACGTAAACAAGAAGCCAACCCTCTTTGCAGTTCCTCCTGGGGACCATCAGTCATTCAGCTCCAACAACACAGTCTTAAAGGTTACGTGATCCACCGATTTCCATGCTCAGTTCACACCAAGTAACCCCAGGCAGATGGAATTCTCGACGAGTTCTGAAAGCCCAGCAAATAATAAAGAGGATGCATAGGAGTTTTTGAGGCAATGCAGGAAAAAAAAATGCTTGCTAGTATGTCCCCAGCAATACTTGCTTCCATGGAAAATGCACTTCTTTAGAAGAGTCTTTTCTCCTTTATCGGGCAGCAGCAGTCCAACTGGCTGTATCCCTGGGGTCCTTCCTTCAGACCACTGTAAGAAAACAGAAAGACTCCATTACTGTGAGTTCAGAGCCCTCCATTCCAGTTGGTATCCTAAATGGGAAGTCATCAGAAAGGAGCTGATTTTCATGACAGAAGTTTGGAACAGATGTTAAAAAGCTCTCAATTTGTCATCACTACTCTACTTGCAGGCTTTAGTCCAATTTTTTGCTGTGTCCATCTCAGGAGGTTGTTGAGAAGATAGGATGAGAATTTACAAAAAAGCATTGTAAACCATGGAGTGCTATATAAAGGCAAGCTATCATGACTATGATTATTATGAAGGAGGGGGAGGAGGAAGAGAAGGAGGAGGAAGAGAAGAAAGAGAAGGGAAAGGAGGAGAAGAAGGAGGAGAAAGAGGAGAAGAAGAAAAAAGATAAAGACTGAACTTGGAAAAGCAGAAAAACCCTCTTAAATGCTGGACTGAAAAAATAAATTGAACACATAAGAACAAAGGGGCCATCCATCATCTTGGTTTTCCCTTCAAGTCAGTACTGTTCAACAGTCAACCTGGTGACATCATAGTCTTGCCAGGTGCCCAACATTATGAGTCAAATGTCCAACTTATCAGAGCATGGGATTTACATCTGGAATCAACCTTAGAGAACATTTGGTTCAATTAGCCTCAGTTCAGAAATAGAGAAACAGCGGTCCAGGGAACAGTGGCAATTTGCCAAGGTCATAGCTAGTAACCAGCAGAATTAGGATTTGAACCCAAATCTAGTATTCCTGACACTATACTACCAGGCCCAAAGCTTCCTGAGGTTTGCTCCCAGTTGTGGGGGTCTCTGCAACGTCACTACCCCCATTGGAAATGAGCTTCATCCTCTTCTTTATCTTCCAGAGATCTGAGAACTCATAGAAATGAGGTAATATGTATTTGGTCCCCTGGATTCATCCTGCCTATTCCTGTGTTGTCTGTTCCAGTGACTATTTTCTGCTCAGCCACTATTAGAGAGAAGGAGGGAGTTAGGGAGTCATGGCTCCCGCCTTTGGAAGCACATGGCATCTACAACAGGTTGAAGGTTTGGGGGTGAGAAATTTCTCTTGCTTATAGTAGTTCACATTTGGCCTTCCCTGAAAAGCCACATCATTCAGTCATTAATAAAGGGATTAGAAGTTAGAAAAGAAGGTTAAGGCATAGAACACTGAGTTGCAGAGTTGTAAGGGATTTGAGAATATCCAGAATCTAGCAAGCTAGGATTGGAAAGAATATTAGAACATGTTAGAACAAATGGGACTTTTAGAGCTAAAGGTTAGAACTTGGATGTCATTTGCATCAACATCTTTATTTTATAGATTTGGAAATGTGGTAGCAGTGTATTGTGGAAAAGAGCACTGGATTTAGAGTCAGAGGACCCACATTCAAATTTCACCTCTCACTATGGGGTGACTTTAGACAAGGCACTGAACCTCTGGTCTCTGTCTTTTCATCTTTCCAATGAGGGCACTGGACTAGATGGCCTTGATGATCCCTTTCATCTCTAGATTGAGGACCCCAGGGGTTTCAGAAAGTGGGAGGCCTCGTTTGCTCAAGGTCATACTGGTTGTAAGTAGCAGAGCCAGGATCTAAACCCAGACTTTTGGACTTTGACTCTAGTATTCCTCCCATTACAATGCTATGCTATGCTTTTTAATGAAGCCAAGGACATGGTAGGAGACACCAAAAAATAAATGGAGTGCCATGAATTCTAAACATTCTAAAAATTCTAAACAACTGCAATGAACAAGTCTTCCTCAAACTAATAGTTTTCTATCTAGGTTTTGGGTCTAAATGCTGGGGAAACATTTACCTTTACTTAGTTTGTTAACTTATTCAGTGGGTTGTTCAGTAGGTTAGTGGAGGTATGTTTGTGAGGGGGTAGGGTTTGTATGTCAGTCCTGGGTTTTCTTCCCAAGGTAGAAGCATAGAATGGTGGAAAGAGCACTGATGCTGGAGACAGAAGGCTTAAGAGAGCTAGATTTGAGTTCCAGTTTTGATAGTTCCTACTGCATGACCTTGGAGAAATCATTCATCTTGTTTGGGATTAATAAAACGAAGGGGTGGGAACTTTAAGGTCATATCCAGCTTTTAACATCTGGGATGATACTGTCCCACCACAATGGCATGACTTGAGGCAGGCAACTTCATGGCCTCAATTTTTTCTTTTTAGACAAAGAGTGAGTGCCATTGACTGTCCACTTTCTTCTTAATAGTACAACAGGGACGAAAACGCCAGCCTTCCTCAAAAGAAATGTGAATGTCTTGTACATACATACAGGGGAGTACGGTCACGGTTAACAAATACTCCTCACCTTTCTCCAACTACCTTCATAACCCCTATTTGATGCTTACCCTATGTACAATAGACTTCACTGTAGTTAAAGTTTATCCTGACATTCATTCATTCAAGCACATGTGGGGGGGAGTATGTAAACCACACAGAGGAAAGGGGTTGCCAGGTTTTGGAAAATCCCGAGTCTCTGATCTGTCCCTGGGCAAATCTCTCTTCCATTGTTCTATGTGATTTAGAGGTAAAATTTCAAAAGCAATTTTAAATTATGTGCTTGCAACTGATTTAGCCAACAGATTCTCTCATCAAAGCTTCACTTTCAAAACCTTAGTTGATGTGGGGGAGGACTTTGAGAGTTTATTTTTTCAAATAAATGGAATTTCGAATTCTGAAACGGTTAGGGTCAGTACTTTAACACTGGTGAGACAGACTCAACTGAAGGTTTGTTGTTGTTGTTCAGTCATTTTAGTCCTGTCTGCCTCTTCATGAACACAGATGGGGTTTTTTTTGGCAAAGATACTAGAGTGGTTTGCCATTTCCTTCTCCAGCTTATTTTACTGATGAGGAGACTGAGGTAAACAGGGTTAAGTGACTTGCTCAGGATCACACCCAGTAAGTGTCTGAGGCTAGATGTGAACTCAAGAAGATGAGGCTTCCTGACTCCAGACCTGGCACTCTATCTACTGAACTACCTAGGTGCCTACAATGAAGCACCTAGATTGTAAATCCCTGGAGGATTGACCTTCTCATCTATTGCTCCAGTCCTTCAGTGATCTTTTTAAATCATCCATAGCTCTCTATTGGCCCATTAAGTAAAGGTCAAATTCCTCTCCCTGGCACTCAGGGCTCCCCACAATCTAGAACTACCCAAATTTATCTCACCTTATTCCCATTCATGTACTCTATACTCCAGCCAAAGTAGATTCATGTTCATGTAGCTAGGCTTTTGCTTATGCAGTTTTGAAGGACTGGAATAACCTCCCTCTATTGAAAACTATTGAAATTCTATCCATCTTTTAAAACTCAACTCAAAGGCCACTCAAATGTCACAAAACCTCTGATTCCCTGGTGGATAATATTTTCTCCCTCCAAACTTCACTGAGAATTTTGTGCGCACCTTTTTAAGACACTTATAGAACATGGTGATTAGCTATTGGTGTTATGTCTTAGCTTCTTGTTCCTTGAAGCCAGAGACCCTGTCTCATCTAACTAAACTCTGTATCTCCTGCAGCCTAAACTGAGTGTTTTGCACACAGTAGGTACTTAATGTTCGTTGGCTGACTCATGAGACAAGTTCATAAAAGCTGCCAAACACTTTCAACTCTCATCTCAGTAATGCAAAAGCAAATTAGGATCAAGTTGCTCAAAAAAAAAAAAAATTAGATATCTAGCTTCCTTTCACTGCCTCCTCTGTTTCCCTTCCAAGAAAGAAGCTGCTTTTTTTGCCAGTTGGAAGCTTCAAACAGAATACATCCCCAGGACATTTGTGCTCACCTGTCTCTGAGCGGCAACAGGCTGTTCCTCCCTTCAAGAGGTCACTGGGCTTCTCATGCTGACAGATGAAGCCCCGGCACCACTCACAAGGCCTCCTTATCCGACAGCAGCTGGAATACAAGAGGGGCAAGAAAAGTCAGATTGACCACTGACTTAGGCCATTAAGAGCACCCAAAAGCCATGCCTGAGATTGCCACAGAAAGGGAATGCCTGGACATTATCTTCCTCCAGACGGGGGCTGAGAGCATATTGGCATTATGAGAACCTTAATCTGTCTGTAGCATTTGGGAGCCAGGGAACAAAAGAGAGAGGAGATAGAGGCAGATTATATTTCAATATAAGGAAAAGTTTCATACTGAAATGGTTTGCCCATGGAGGTAGAGAGTTCACCTCTTCAAGCAGAGTTCGAAATGATCCCTGTCAGAGATGGTGAAGAGACCATTGTGAGTTGCAAATGTGTTGGACCAGAATGATCCCTTAAGTTTTTTCTAACCCTAAAACTTAGGGATGCTTCTCTTCCCTCCAGTGGAAATACACTTTTGCCAGTTTTCTGGGAGTATTTAGAATCACTTTCTCATTTCTATAACTGCATTTACAGAATCCTTTGAGCTCTTCCCCTGAACCCTGGCCTCCTCTATTTTCCCCAGAGGGCTGCATACCTAGCTGCCTCCCAGACAAGAGAACTGTGTTCATGGATGAATGTTCCTAAAGCCCTGTGGATGAAGTTGAAAGACCCTGTTTAAACAGAGCACCACTATTAAGAAACAGTTGTTAAGGCTGAGACTAAGCAGCCATCCTGATACCATCCATGCCATACCTCTTGAAGATTTGAGGAAGGTGAAGTGAATGAATAGTTATCCACTTCTTTAAAGTTAAGAAAGGAGTTTGGATTGTATGACATAACCCATGGGAAAAGTTTGGTGGGGGTAGAAGGTGAAGAGAGGGAATGAGTCACAGTTTTGTAAACTGGATTCCTAAAGGATCCTGATGACCCAAATTATCAGGTCACTGAAAGCTTAACATATTTGTGGGTATGTGTCATCTCCATAGTATTGCAAGGTTAGAGTTACAAATGATACATACAGGGTCAGCCTACTGCTCCTGTACATTTAAATTGACTTATTCTTTGAATGCAATATGAATGAATGTAATGGTTTCTCTGGGATCAGCTGGAAGAAGGTACTCATTGGCATGTGAAGTCCTGACATGCAAAGCCCTGGGTTTAAAAAAATCAGCCAATTGTTTTAAGAATCTAGAGGTAGAAGAAGGGATCTTAGCACTCACCCAGTTCACTGATGCTTCACCTTTTTCAAGTCATGGACCCCCTCTTTGGTAGTCTGGTGAAGCTTTATAAACCTCCTTTTCAGAATGATTTTAAATACATACACAAGATTACAAAGGAAATCTAGCATATTGAAAGAGTTGTCAAGATGTATTTTTTAAAATTGAATTTATGGATCTCAGATTAAGAACCCCTGATTCAGTCAAGTTCTCTCATTAAACAGTTGGGGAAGCTCTGGCACAGAGAAAGGAAATAAATGATCTGCCCTAAGTCACAATGGTTCTTAGCAGGAGGGTCAGGATTCACATTCAGCTCCTTTGACTCTTCATAGCATGTCCCAATTAATTAATGTTGGAAAGAGAATCACATTCAATGAGTGTTAGATTAGCTAGTCCAACCTTCTCATTTTACAGATCAGAAAATTGAGTTCCAGAGAAGGAAAGAGAATCCTCCAAAGTCCCAGTGAGTTTAGGGTAAAGGCAAGACCGTGATTCCTCATCTCCTTTCCAGTCCTGTGCTCTTTCCATTACACCACATCTGTCTCTACTGCTGATGTGTGAGCAGGATTTACAGAAACAGCTGAGGGGAAGTAAAAAGGGGTGAGGTGCTGCTCAGTGGGAAAATGAAATGGGGTACTGAAGCTAACTCTGGCTAAAAATAAGAACTAAGACTGAGCTGGTACCCATTTTATCTTAAAGGAAGATCAGATTATGTTGAAAATTGGCTGAGAGGGTTTTTGTAATCTATAGAGGAACAAAGTATCCATGGCAGAGAGTAAAGACCAGTTTCATAACTCTAATATAGGGTATATAGTCTATTCACTATCAATTCACATTTAGTGTGTCAACTCAAATTCTGTGTCTTCTATGAAGTCCCCTTGGAGATTCTGGTCCCCACTGTTCTCCACCTAGATACCTGTGGCATTACAGTCTGGGCTACATAGTTATGTTGTGGTTCTTAACCCCATGGATGTCTTTCTCTTTCTAGGGTGTTTTTCCCCTAGGATAATTTATTTTGTCATTTGTCCTTTTCTTGGCTGCTGCATTTATTTAGTTTTCTTATATTTCTGTTGTCTTAGGAATTTGAAAAGCAAAATACTTTATTTCACTGCATAATCGTCACCACCACATTATCACTACACCATTTTTTTCAGTCCAAAAATTGATTTATACCCATTCATTGCATAATGGTTGTATGACATAATTCTGTTTGTCATGTTGCTCAAAAGGTAACTAGAACAGCAATGTATTCACTGGGGCATATGGTTACATGCACATTGTGAGTTATGAGCTTAGAATTCTCAGCACACTCGCATTGTCAGTATTCAATTTTAACATATATCCATGAGTACTCTGTGCATTCTAACCTTGTACCAAAGACAGTTTAATAATGAATGATTTTTAAGTAATACTAGCACATTTTTTAAAAGCTTCACATAATGGTCACACACCACTTTTTAGCACAAAATCTACAATGATCATGTGGTGAAATATGATATTTGTTCATGTTTGGCTTTCTTTGTAGGAATGCTTCAAATGTCTCCTTTTTATTGAACACCCATAATTTTTCATTAATGATTAGGTTCAGGTTTGTAGGGTATATCACCTTGTATTGCATCTCATGTGCCTTTGCTCTTTGGAGCACATTATTTCATTATCTTCTGTAGTTTCTGGTAGGTACAACATAGTCTTGTATTATTCAGACTTTCTTTCCGTTACATTTGAGAATCTTTCTCTAAGTCACTTGAGGAACTGAACTGCTAAATTGAATGATAACTCTTAGTTTGCATCACAGGGTTCTTTTCTGGAGGCAATCTGCAAATTCTTTCAATAGGCACTTTGTTTTCTATGTTCAGATATTCTGGGTAATTTTCATGTATCATTTCTTGCATTTTGGTGTTCATTTTTTGTGACCTGTCATTCTTCTGGGAGACCTATTATCTTTAAATTATCTCTACATACATGTTTTTCTTATGTAGTGGTCATGGCTTTTTTTTTTTAATGCTATTATTTTTTCTTTTCTCTTCTTCTAGATCATCTTTCATTTCTGTGTATATGCATTCCCAATCCGGTGTTCTCTTTGGTGAGATACTATTATATGTTACTTCTACTGTGGAGGCTATAAACTATGTTGTCATGATCCTTATTTCTCTCCTGAACCTTTCAGAAAGAGCTTGCTGTATGGTTCAATATTCTCTTGGGAATTCACAGGGTCCTCTGAATAATCAGGTGTTGATTCATTTTCCTTTGTCATACGATATTTATTCAGAGATATTTGGATGATCTGGAGGTAATCTTCCCTGTTCTTATTTACTTGTACTTGAGGTTTTTAGTCGAGTTATCTTACTTCTGAGATCTTTGGTAATTTCTATCTTTTCCTACTCTTATATTCCCCCATCATTAACTTTCTGATTACTTCCCTTTCAATGGTCATTTCTCTGGGGCTGAGACCTCAGCTCTTCCCCCAATGGGTAATTCATGTTTTACTAGGCTCAATCTCTACCTCAAGTGACTTCTGGGCTGGGGAGCAGAACTGGCCTTGGTTGCATGCCAATCCCCCTTTTTTCAGGTATGAGGGCGCCCCACACACATGCTGGTGCCTTGCTCCAGCTCCCTCTGTTCCATAATTCTCTTACTGAGTATTGGTGCACTGTGACAAGGATGTTGTCACTCGAGGCATATCAAGCTGCTGCTTTCCTGTATCTCCACCACCTTTGAACATGGTAGGGGAAAGGGGTGAGTTGAATTCTATTACTTGTTGCCTCAGAATGGTGGAGTGGAGGCATGGCCAGGAAGGAAGTAGAGTGTGGTATCAGAAACTGTAGCAGCAGTAAGGATACTACTGAGTGGATACCAGACCACAAGCCTATGGATTGGGTTGGGTTGTCCTACCAGACCATGGAAGCCAGTGGAGGAGGGAATACTGAGTGCATTAGGAATTAGCTTTCTCTGCCCTTAATTCATCAGGCTGTTACCTAAGTTAGACCACGGAGACAGCTATAACTCTTGTGCATAATTGTTATTTTGACTTAATATGTCTTGGTTTTTTCATT
Organism: Notamacropus eugenii; assembly: GCF_028372415.1. Lineage (NCBI taxonomy): Eukaryota > Metazoa > Chordata > Mammalia > Diprotodontia > Macropodidae > Notamacropus > Notamacropus eugenii. Next base: position 631,664,217 of record NC_092872.1, read on the forward strand.
TTTAAACTGATGGGATGGGATAGCATAACTCCTAGGATCCCTTTCAGCTCTAAAAACATCTGCTTCAGTGACCTGAAAAAACTAATACACCTAAAGTATTTTAAGGAGTAACTTATTCTCAGGATGAATCTGATTGATCAAGAAGGAGTCAAAAAGACTTCCGGCTCTGCTTATGAATCGTGTGACTTGGTCAAAGCAATCAATGTTTCTGAGCCTCAGCTTTTGACTTTGTAAAACAAATGGGTTGCACCAGGTGATTTATGAAGTCCCTCCCAACTCCAAATCCTATGACTAAATATCATACCATATTGAAATACATCCATTAAAAAAAAATTCACAGAACCTAGGGTAAGAACCCTTGGTCTAGGACAAAGTTGATACTTACTGTATTAGCACACAGATCCCAATGAGGACAACCAAGGCTACTATGGAAACCACCACCAGGGCAGTGATAGTCTGTTTCTTCTGATTGGCTGCCACCACTGCAAGGAGATCTGCATGTTCACATCGTGCCCCAACATACCCAGAATGGCATCTGTGGAGAAAGGGAAAGTCAGTGATGTTCTATGAGGATCCCTCACCCTTCTTGGGTGGCAATGGGATAGAGGGGATAAAGACCAGCAGGGAAGCAGAACAGAAGGAGCATGGGTGGGGGAAGGGGGGACGGTGTGTCAGAGGACCAAATTCTGGCTCTCAACTCTGAGCAACTCATTTTCCCACAGAGACAGTCTCAACTTTTTTTTTAATCTGCAAATTAAGGAGGGAAAAGGGAGGAGATGGTGGTGATGAATTAGGTCTAAATCCTGCAAGGTTATGAGTGAAGGCTCATGAATGACCTTCTCAGTGCTGCTACATGACCCAGGGCATTTATTTCTAAATGTGTGCAAAGGGCTATCATAATTCATATGCATCTACTTCACAGAACAACTGGAAGAATTCATTCGGGACAACTAATTTTATGATTCTAGAATAAAAGGGGATCCCCAAGGATTATGCTGCTGCTTGGCCAAGCTTTGCAAGTGAAGAAAAAAGGCTAAAATGCTGAGGATGAAAGTACATTTTAATATTCCACGAGGGCCAGGTATTTTTTTAATGAAGAATTTATGAAGATGAAATAAAATAATTATATTAATTTAAATCAAACCTGAAGTGACGGGTGGGAATTTATTTTATTATTATTATTTTTAATTTTATTTTTAAAAATTTTTAAGATTTGAAATTTAATCAAGTAATCCAATTAATACAAAACACAATGGCTCTGGAGGACCTAGGTTTGAAACTCACCTAAGGTACTTAGTAGCTGTGTTGACCTTGGGCAAGTCACTCTTCAGTTCTTGGGACTTCAGTTTTGGCTTCTCTGACATGAGGGCTTCTGGACTCAATGACCTCTAAGCTTCTTTTCAGATCTAAAAATCTATGATACTATGCCCTACGATCAACCCACATTGGTTGTTACTGTATAATTAAATGATGAATGACCTTGGGCATGTCCTGAGAAGTTTCATACGGTGAGAGGTGCATCTGGAGCTGGAGTATCTAGGTTTATTCTGGCTTTGCTATTTACGCCCTATGGGGCTCTGGGCAGGTCACGCTCACTAAGCCCCACTTTCCTCACCTGTAAAAGGAAGGGGTTGGAGTAGATGGCCTGTAGGGACTATCTCAGTTTCATATTTATGATCCTTGAATTTCTAAACCTCAGTTTCCTCCTTTCTACAATAAGGGAGCTCGGTTAGTCTCTAAAGTCCATTCCTTTTTAATATTCAATGATTCCAGATTTTAAAATCCCTTTGCAGTGGTAATCTAAGTAGCACAAGCAGCAGCAGCCAGTTTCTTGGGTATGGAAGTCTCCCCCACTTACTCTTTATCAAAATCAGTTCGGTTCCAGAGATAACAAAGGGACCATAAAGAAGCCCCCAACCCCCACAGAGTTGGGCTACTTCCCTCTTTTGTAGAGGAAGTCTTTGTCCAGAGGAAAATACTCCAGAATTATGCCCTTTCTGAGGGAGGTACTATACCCAAACAAAAATCTCCCCCCCACCTCCCCCGCAACCTGGATATTTTCATCCAGACAGTTTTTATTTCTGTCCAGAAGTCCCTTAATGAGCACACATGCACAAACACACACGTACTCACATGTGTTTACATATACAATTCTGTATATATCTATTGCACTAGGGGATTTTTCCTTGAAAATTCTGTAAAAGCATGACTTGGCTAAGAAAGCGAACACTGTCTGTCACATTTATGACATGCCAACTGTTCTGTCCACTACATACATTCACACCCTTCCCCCAATGTTCTTTCTTTTTAAATTCAGGATAAAACCATCATTCAACTTTTTATTTTCTTTATTTGTGGCAATAAAATGACAGTTACTTGGTAGTCACTACTTCTATACATAAAGATAACTCCCTTACTTTCCCGTTTTAGATTTTAAAACTTTTAAGGAAATAGGCAAGAGGATGAGGTGTCATGAATGAAACCTTTAAGCATGGAAGAATTTTGATTCAACCTCTAGCCTGGAAAAACAAGATTTCTGAGTATGCCACAAAGGCCCTTGGGTCATTTATATATTTGAGGAACCAATTTTCCTATGGAAAGAGATGATTGCAGGAAGTCCAGAGGGCTGTGGAACATGTAGACGCCTAAGGAAACTGGTAAGATTCAAACCTTTCACATCACGGCCCTGTTTAAGTGGGCAATGGTTCATGAATAGACAAAACAGCTTGTGTTTATTTGGGGCTAAATTTCAAATCTTAGAAAATGCTTCAGATCCCAAGACCTAAATTTTGATCCCCTTTTTATGAACAATGAATCACTGAGTCCCAGAGAGGGGAAGGGGTAGTGGGAGAGTATGACACACTCAGATCTGAGTTTTAGGAAGATCACTTTGGGGAATACACTAGAGTAGGGGTGGGGGTGGGAAGGATAAACATTCATTAAGCAGCTAGATGAGGCCATAGTGCATGAAGCACTGGGTTCGGAATCTCATCTTTCTGAGTTCAAATTCAGCCTCAGACACTTACCAGTTGTGTGATTCTGGGTGAGTCACTTAACCCTGTTTGACTCAATTTCTTCATCTGGAAAAATTAGCTGGAGAAGGAAATGGCAAACTACTCTAGTATCTAAGCCAAGAAAACCTCAGATGGGGTCACGAAGAGTCAGACATGACTGAACAACAACACTCTCCTATGTTATTATAACATAAAAAGAAGCTAAACGAATTTTTATGAATGGAATATATGGGGAGTAAATTCTCCCAGGAGGTAAGACTTCCTCAGGTCAAAGCCTGGGTTATTAACACAAGTCATAGGCTCATGAGATCATAGGGTTTACTACTGAAAGGAAACTTAAAGACCTTCTAGACTGACTCTTTATTTTCCAAAGAAAGTGGTAAGAAGTCTAACACAAACTCATGCCTACAGTAAATCGGGAGCGTGGAATATAAGCTCGAGGGCCGAGTCTGTTTATTTCATTGTTGTATTTTTTATCCCTAGCATGCAGCACAGTTCTCAGCTCAGGATAACTGCTTAGTAAGTGCTGGTTGAATTAAAATGAACTTAATTAAATAGCAAAAACCAGGATACAAGCCCAGGCTGCTTTGACTCAATGTTGAGAGTTCTTTCCATTTCATCATAGGCCTACAGCTATGTGGGACAAAGTCTCAGCTTTCCTTACAGTTTTGTTTACTCATTTGTAAAAATGGGACTCACCTGATTTCCATCAGAGGAAGGTTAATGAGAATTAACTGATCCACATAAAGAGCCTAGTGTAATTGGATGAAAGGCAAAACATTCAAGCATTCCTGCCAGGTGTATGCTTTCCCCCAGGTACTCCCCTCCCCCCTAAGTCCCCACCTTCTTCCTTTTTTTCCCCCCTGCAGTTGATGATTAAACTCTAAGACCACAAGGATGCTTTGGTGTTTCCCCAGGAGCAAACATTGCGACTGGGTGTATTTCCATTTAAAAAAAGAAGAATTAAAATGTCTGTGAAGTAAGCTGGGCCCCTCCAGGCTCCCAGGCAAACTGCCAACACAGACTGCACAGTGGGAGAGTTTGGCCTCTGGTCAGAAAACCCAGTTGGAGCTTCTTGGCTTTCTAAATGTTCTACCTGATGATCAGGGACAAGTTGGGGAACCCAGGACCCAGTGGCCCAATCCCCAATCCACAAAGTGATCATTGTTGGGCCAGAGAGAAAGAGCTCAGTATCACAGGAACTGAGCACTCAATCTATGGGTGGGTTTTCAATCAGGAATTGATCATGTTTCTAAAATTCCTGCTCTTCCTCTACTCTCTAGTATGCTGAGATTCAGGGACTGACTCATTGGATGCCAGGGCCAGAAGAGATCTTGAGCACAAAGCTGATGCAACAGTAGGCCAATAGACATTTATTAAGCACCTACTATATGCCAGGCAGCGTGCTTAAGTGCTCGGATTGGAAAAAGAGGCAGAAGACAATCTCTGGCTTCAAGGACCCCAAAATCCAATGCGGGAGACAACAAGAAAACAACTATGTGCAAACAGGCATATACTGGATAAATAGGACATAGTTGACAGAGCCAAGGCACTAGAATGAAGAAGGTTGGAGAAGGCTTCCTGTAAAAGATGGGATTGTAGTTGGGACTTAAAGGAAGCCAGGGAGGTCAGTACATGTAAAGGAGGGAGAGCATTCTAGGCATGGAAAACAGCCAGAAGAAATGCCCAGAACAGAGATGGAGGGTCTTATTCAAGAGACAGTCAGGAGGCCAAGTTACTGGATTGAAGAGTGCATGGTAGGAAGTAAGGAGACCGGAAAGGTAGGAGGGAGATAGGTTACCAGGGGCTTTGAATACTAAACGGAGGATTTTATATGCCATCCTGGAGCCAATAGGGAACCACTGGAATATACTGAGCAGGTGACAAGGTCAGACCTACACTTTAGGAAGATCACTTTGGCAGATGAAAGGAGGATGGACTGGAGTAGGGAGAGACTTGAGGCAGGCAGATTCTCTGGCAGGCTATTGCAATAGTTCAGGTGTAAGGTGATGAGGACCTGTACCAGAATGGTGGCACTATTGCCAAGGTAAGATTGCCTGGCCTTGACAATAGATATGGGTGGGGATGTGAGAGATGGTGAGGAGTACAGGGTGAATCCTAAATTTCAAAACCAAGGGACTAGAAGCGTGGCATTTCCTTCTACAACAAAGGAAAGTTATGAGCCTGGGAAAGTTTAGAGAAAAAGATGAATTTGGTTCAGGACATTTAAGATTTAATTTAAGATATCAACTGGACATCCAGTTTGAGACATCTGAAGACAACTGGAGATGTAGAATTAGAGGTCAGCAGAGAGCAGATTTGAGAATCATCAGCATAGAGATGATAATTGAATCCATGAGAACTGATGAGATCATCCAATGAAGTAGTATAGAGAGAGAAGAGAAGAGGCCCAGATTTGAGCCCAGGGGGTGGGGGAGACCACATATGGCTAGAAGGCATGACATGGATGAGGATCCAGAGTATCAGAGGGGTGAAGAGATTTGTCAATGACTACTCTGTAAGTTGCTGTAGCCAAGTCACTATTCTTCATTATATGGTATAAATAGCACTGATCTTGGAATCAGAAGATCTTGGTTCAAGTGCTGGCCCTGGGCAAATCATGTGACATCTGTTATCATTTGTAAAAGAGGTATATATAATATTTCTCCTACCTTAAAGAGTTGCTATGTGTAAAGTATTTTATAATCTTAAAATAATATATGGAACTGTGAGCTATCATCTTTATTCTAGCAGGCTTTTATAACATGCCAGATTCCTGTGCCTATATAAATCTAGAATATGGTTAAATTCCACCAGGTTGCCAGGTTCACAGAAAGGCAAATTGAGTGTGTAGAGTTCAGGGTACCCTTTGCAACTTGGCCTCTTTGAAGGTCCCCCCTCTTCTCAAACTTCCCCCACTCCCAATTCACAAGGTAATCTCTTTGTTCTCTATTACCACATTGAGACCTTTGTTCTGCCAACATGACTGACAGCTTCTCCTTTGAAGTTCATGGTTTTAGAGTAAATTGTCTTCTCCCAGATCTTTGTCACTGCTCCATAATAATTTTAGCCTCTGCTATAATGTTATTCTCAATAACAACTAGCTGATATTTATAAAGCACCAAATATGGGCAAGGCGCAATGTAAGGGACTGGGATTTCAATGGAAAAAAAATTTGAAAATCATTATGCCCTCAGAGAAGTTTAGATTTTTAGTATGCACATGAGTAAAATATAAGTTAAAGAAAGAAGGGAGAGGACAGTCATGATTGAGGGATCAAAGAAGGTTTCCTGGAAAATGTAGGACTTGGGGGTCTAAGAGGTTAAAGTGAGGAAAGAGTGTCATCTAGGATATGGGGGTCTGGATAAAGGTAAGGAAGCAAGAGATGGAAAATGAGTTCAGGGAACAGCATGTGAAGAGGAATACACTATTTTGAAAGAAGTGTAGAAAGGCAGCACTGCTTCCACAGAGCTGAAAGGGACTTTCAGAGGTTCTTGCCAACCCTTATGCAAAGTCTGAATTCATTTTCCACAAGCCCGAGAGGTTGGAGTCAGATTCTGGAGGGCTTTAAATGCCGAGTTGAGAAGTTCGTGTTTTGTTATCGTAGAGTCAGTTAGGAGTCTCTAAGGATTTTTCAGCATGGTCAGATCTGTGCTTTAAGATGATTCTGGCAGATGTGTGGACCATGGTTGGTAAGGAGAGAGACTGGAAGCAAGGAGACCAATTAGGAGGCCACCACCACCATTCAGATTAGAGGTGATAATGGCTCAGACTGGGTTGTTGGCTGTGTATGGAAGGAGGAGACAAAAGATGTGAAAAACATTGTGAGGGCAAAGGAGATAAGACCAGGGAGAGGGAAAGGGCAAGGATGATTCTGAGGCTGTGATCCTCGGAGAAAGAAAGGAGGATGGTGCCAGAGCTTAAATTAGGATCGACTCATTTCTCAAGGGATTGGGGTGGGTGGCAGCAACAAGGGGTGGATACAGAAATGACCACTCCTGTGTCTGACTGAAGTAGAATGGAGGTCACAGCTGTGGAGCCAGGAGGTCAGTATGTATGAAGTGGGCAAGGCAACAAAAAACCGGGAAAGAGTGAACTTCAGAGAAGTGGCTGCCGAGGGATAGCACTGTAGGGCTATCTGAAAGTGGGGACTAAGTAAACATTAATTCTCTACTTGTGCCTGCTAGGCCTGAGGGTCAGGCAGTGTGAGAGATGCAGCTAGCTTTGGAGGGGATGCTATGTGCTGTGTTCAGTAAAAACCTAGGTTTCAGTGTGTAGCAGAAGATGGAAGGAATGTGAGAGGAAGAGGTCTAGGAGGGAGGAGAGTTTGTTAACAATTTAGGAAGGTGCCCAGGCACACAGGGGAAAGGTAAGGAACTGAGGAAAACTAGTCCTGAATTTATTATTGGCTGTGAATGTTAGCAATCTGAGGGCAGGTCCCCAGGCAAGGAGGTGCACTGAGGGCAGACAGTCTCAATGGGAAAGTGGATCCTAAGAGAAACATGATGGTCAAGACCATAAGACCCTGGAGGGTGATAGCTCAGGGTCAGCCAGTGTTTCATGTAAGGAAAAAAAAGTGTGTGGGGGGGGTGGCATCCTTCTGGATATTGGCTTCTAGGGAAAGGCCCTGATCATTTTAGCATCTAATCTCCTTAATGAAAGGATTTGTTCTGTGAAGTTTGGATTCAGTCAAAGGGCCTTCTAGAGGGCCACATGTGCCAGTCTTAGTCCCTCAACATAAATAGCCAAGTTCAGAGCACAAGCAGGATTAGGAGATGCTGATTATACTCTAATTTAAATAGTTGTTATCGGTGTGTCTTACCTTACTTGTTTCCCTCCACTAGACTGGAAGCTCATAGGCTCATAGAAGTTAGGGAATGCCCTGGTTTCATCTTTTTATCCAGAAAGTCTGGCACAGGCCATACATGCAAGAGTTGCTCAATAAATGTTGGTTAAAAGTGAAATTTTAAAAAAAAAAAGTGAAATATGTTTCTTTGTTCCTATTTTTAGACTCCCTCAATTATTTATAGGACTTCAATCATTTTACATACAAGAAGCCTAAGGAAGTTCTCTTTTGAACATCTCCCAAAGTGATCCAGCCACCGATTAAACATACTCAGGAAAGAGATTTCCACGCAACTAAAAATTAAAACAAAACAAAAAACCTTCCCCACTTAGAAACACTTTTCTAAGTTTCACAGAAATGAAATGAGGTCACAGAGTGGGAGTGTTTTTCTTGGCTTTTTGGTAACTTGGTCTCCTACTTTTTGGTGGGAGGCAGATTCTGGGATGTTCAATTACCTAGAAGTATTTTGAACAGGTATGAAATTTCAAACTATGTCCCTGATAGCTGAGATTAACATGCCTAAAACTTTTGGTTACATATAAAAAAAAAAGTTTCCCTCAACTCCCCGCTCCCCCCACCCCAACCTCAAAGGTTTCTGCAGGTTTTATATATACAGGTAGCTTTGGGATACAAATAACTTAGGAAGCTTGGGTGTATCCATAGGATAGAAATATTCCATCCATACTGATTCCCTACTTGGTGATGTCATTGCCCTCAGGACAAAAGTACTGAAGTATGACCATTTCTAGTTCTATGTTTCCCACAACTTATTTTATGTTGTTATTGTCCTAGAATAGATATTTTCCAATTGAGCTTCCTAATATAGACAGAAACTAGCAGGGAGATACACAGAGGTGGGGGAAAGCCCGAGGGCTAACCCTGGATATAAATTGTTAACAATAAGTATTATTATCATCATCTTTGTTGAGAATTATCTCTATATTCCCAAGTCAGTTTTAACTATTTTTCCCTCCTGTACTTTATGGGGACAAAAGCTATTTTAGCTTTCTCCAGAAATCGAATCCCCAATTAGAGCACTGAACCTGTGGGAAATTTGGCTCTGAATAACATTGTTTTGACAAAGCTCACATTTCTAGGACCAGGAGCCTAGAAGAGTCCAAAAGAGTGGTCCATTTGTATTTTACTCCATGGCTATGACTGGCTGGCCAGGCTTGCTTCAGCCTTCTGTCACTCAGACACATAAACATTTACATTTGCTCCTATCTTCTCTCTTCAATTACCACACTGGTCCAAACATAGGCTGTACTCTACCCCACCCCCCCAAGTCTGGCTTGTATAAAACCTGATTATGGTCTATAATCAGTGGTGTTTTTCAGTATATACCTATCTATTTCTTACTACTCAGAAAGAACTCGTTTTAGTGACACAGCTTGTTTTATCAGGAGCTCAGAGATTTCCACCCCCAATTTAGGCCAAAGTCATCCTTTCTTTGGCCCAAGGAAAGGAAGAATGTCATTTGTCTATCTTGCAGCAATACAGGGAAGCTCTCTTATGTTTTAGAAAGAAAGACAAAACAATGTCCTTCCTGGTCAGACTGTGAGTGGCTGGATACCACATTCATCAGAGAACCACTGTCCTCCCAAGATATCAGTTAATAAGTGACCTAATTGGCATTTTAGTCACACTAATGAGGATGATAAGTAATGAGAATGGCTATTTAAAAAAAATTAATGCAGAACCTTTCTTCTGAGGATGTCACTGCACTTTGCAAATGTTAGCTTCCTAAGTCTTGCATCATTTCTAAGAGAGAGGGAGGTGTTTGGGGTATGAGCTTCATCAAAAGCTCTGGAAAGGGGGGGCAGAGTCAAGATGGTGGGGGGGGGCGGAGCCAAGATGGCGGAGTAGAAAGATGCACATACACATAGCTCCGAACCCACAACCCATACAACATCTACAAAAAAGTAACTCACGGCGAATTCTGCACCCAGAGGCCACAGAACATTGGAGCGAGGGAGATTTCTGTTCCAGAGAGACCTGCAAACCTCTCGCAAAAGGTCCTTTGTGCCGCGGACTGGGATCTGAGTACAGCCCTGCCATGGCCGCGGCACCAAGAGGAAAAGATCCGAGCGGGCTTCAGGGACGGAATCAACAGCGGCCACGCGGGTCCCTCCACCCACAGGTGACAGGGGTCAGTGAGAGGGTCTCTTTGGCGGGTAGAGAGGGGAGTGGGGTGCCCCCATAACTCAGGCCCCCTCGGGAGGCAACAGTGGAGACACGAGCAGACCGGGGCTCCCCAAGCAGGCAGGAGCCTGGATCCATTGTTGAAGGTCTCTGCATAAACCCGCTGAGGGAACTGAGCCTGTGAGGCGGCCCTGCCCCGACCTGAGCATCTGAACTTAATCTCACACTGAATAGCAGCTCTGCCCCTGCTGAAGCCGTGAGGCTGGCAAGCAGCATTTGAATCTCAAACCCCAAGCGCTGTCTGGGAGGATCCGGAGGCAAAGTGGGTGGGAAGAGAATATTCAGAAGTCAAATCACTGGCTGGGAAAATGCCCAGAAAAGGGAAAAGAAATAAGACTATAGAAGGTTACTTTCTTGGTGAACAGGCATTTCCTCCCTTCCTTTCTGATGAGGAAGAACAATGCTTACCATCAGGCAAAGACACAGAAGGCAAGGCCTCTATATCCCAGCCCACTCAATGGGCTCAGGCCATAGAAGAGCTCATAGAAAATCAAGTTAGAGAGGTGGAAGAAAAGCTGGGAAGAGAAATGAGAGACATGCAGTCAAAGCATGAACAGCAGATCAGCTCCCTGCTGAAGGAGACCCAAAAAAATGCTGAAGAAAATAACACCTTGAAAAATAGGTTAACTCAATTGGCAAAAGAGGTTCAAAAAGCCAATGAGGAGAAGAATGCTTTCAAAAGCAGAATTAGCCAAACGGAAAAGGAGATTCAAAAGCTCACTGAAGAAAATAATTCTTTCAAAATTAGAATGGAACAGATGGAGGCTAATGACTTTATGAGAAACCAAGAAATCACAAAACAAAACCAAAAGAATGAAAAAATGGAAGATAATGTGAAATATCTCATTGGAAAAACAACTGACCTGGAGAATAGAGCCAGGAGAGACAATTTAAAAATTATGGGCCTACCTGAAAGCCAGGATCAAAAAAAGAGCCTAGATATCATCTTTCATGAAATTATGAAGGAAAACTGCCCTGAGATTCTAGAACCAGAGGGCAAAATAAGTATTCAAGGAATCCACAGATCACCACCTGAAAGAGATCCAAAAAGAGAAACTCCTAGGAACATTGTGGCCAAATTCCAGAGTTCCCAGATCAAGGAGAAAATATTGCAAGCAGCTAGAAAGAAACAATTCAAGTATTGTGGAAATACAATCAGGATAACACAAGATCTAGCAGCTTCCACATTAAGGGATCGAAGGGTGTGGAATAGGATATTCCAGAAGTCAAAGGAACTAGGACTAAAACCAAGAATCACCTACCCAGCAAAACTGAATATAATACTTCAGGGGAAAAATTGGTCTTTCAATGAAATAGAGGACTTTCAAGCATTCTTGATGAAAAGACCAGAGCTGAAAAGAAAATTTGACTTTCAAACACAAGAATGAAGAGAAGCATGAAAAGGTGAACAGCAAAGAGAAGTCATAAGGGACTTTGCAAAAGTTGAACTGTTTACATTCCTACATGGAAAGACAATATTTGTAACTCTTGAAACTTTTCAGTATCTGGGTACTGGGTGGGATTACACACACACATGCACACGCACACGCACACACACATAGAGACAGAGTGCATAGAGTGAATTGAAGAGGATGGGATCATATCTTAAAAAAATGAAATCAAGCAGTGAGAGAGAAATATATTGGGAGGAGAAAGGTAGAAATGGAATGGGGCAAATTCTCTCTCATAAAAGAGGCAAGCAAAAGACTTATTAGTGGAGGGATAAAGAGGGGAGGTGAGAGAAAAACATGAAGTTTACTCTCATCACATTCCACTAAAGGAAGGAATAAAATGCACAGTCATTTTGGTATGAAAACCTATCTTACAATACAGGAAAGTGGGGGATAAGGGGATAAGCAGGGTTGGGGGGATGATGGAAGGGAGGGCAAGGGGAGGAGGGAGCAATTTGAGGTCAACACTCCTGGGGAGGGTCAGGATTAAAAGAGAGAACAGAAGTAATGGGGGACAGGATAGGATGGAGGGAAATATAATTAGTTCTTACACAACACTATTATTATGGAAGTCATTTGCAAAACTACACAGATCTGGCCTATATTGAATTGCTTGCCTTCCAAAGGGAAGGCGTGGGGAGGGAAGGAGGGCAGATTGGCAGACAGGGGCAATTAGAACGCTCGGTGTTTTGGGGTGGGGGGAGGGGACAAAAGGGGAGAAAATGTGGAACCCAAAATTTTGTGAAAATGAATGTTAGAAGTTAAATAAATTAATAAAAAAAAAAAGTTCTGGAAAGGGGAAGGCCTCAATACAAGAAGAGAACTTGAAATTTATCATTTAATTCTTAGGCTACCAGACTAGCTTTCAAATCACAGAAACGTAGAAACTCAGGTTTGGACAGGACCTCACAGCTCCTCATTTTATAGCTGAGGAAAACAGGAGAATAGGAAATTACTTGCCCAAGAAGCCCCAAGACTGATATCCCTGCCTTCAACTCCTTTCCAATCAGCTATTCAATAAATACCCTCTAAACATCATTTTGGTCATGCCTCCACACTCAGGCTCAAAAACATTCACTGGCTCCCCATTGACTTTAGAATAAAATCCACACGCATCAGTTTAGCATTGTGCCTTTCCACAAACCTCACAAACTGACCCCAATTGACCTTTTCAAAATGACAAACATTTACCTTCTGTTTCTCTACTTTAAATAAACCCGTGCCAGTCAAAGTGGGCCCTTCACAGTCCCTTGAGCATGCCTTGCATTCTCATCTCTGAACCTTCTACCTTCTCTATACCTTTTCAAAAGCAGTTTCATATAATCATACATTAGAGTTGGAAGGACTTTAAAGATCTTAGACCATACTCTTCATTTTACAGATGATGAAACTAAGGCCCAGTTAGTGAAGAGCAGAACCAGAATTTAAACCCCAATCTTCTGACTCAAAATTCAGTGTTTTCTGCCCCTTATTGTATTGTTTCTATGATCTGATCTCTTCTGCACAGACTTCTTTGGCCTCCAATGGTCCGTAGTTTCTTTGTTACTCACCAAACACTGCCCACTGGCACCAAAGTCCTTCTCTGATGCACACACAAACACCTTCAAGGCTACTTTTTGGAAACTTCTTGGTCATATTCTATTTAATTTTCTGTATAGTTTGTCTTGGGATCCCCAGCACCAATTTAATAAATCTTGTTGAATTAAGGATGACTTTGATATTCATTGTAACCAGATTCTTCTCAAGTCTCACACCCAGTAGCACAGAAGTGACCATGAACTCTCTAGGGCTATGCCAATGAATAGAGGTTCTGTCAGGTCCTGGTGAGTTGGGACATTTTTGAATATGGACCTGATGACATCTGGAGGCAGTATGGTAAAGAGATCTGCTGGCTCTGCAGTTAGAGCCCTGGAATTACTTCCCGCCTTTGGCCCTTGTTATCTGAGTGACCCCGGGCAAATCTCTTTTTTTTTTTAAAATTATTTTTAATGGTTTACAATTGCTGCCATAAAATTAAGATTTTATCCCCCCCACACCTACTCCCCACTACCCCCCTCCCTCCCCACGACCGCATACAGTTTTGTATAGGTTCTACATATACTTTCCTATTGAGTACATTTTCACTATAGTCATGCTATGTAGTCGAATTAAAATAAATGGAAGAAATCCTATAACAAATCAAAACATGATACACAAAAACACGCATACACACAAACATGATCTGCTACATTCTGCGAATGACTTCCATATTTCTTTCTCTGAGTGTGGAAGGCATTTTGCCTTAGAAATCCACCACTGGGATTTTTTTTTTTTTAATAAGTTCTTGCATTATTACAAAATTCCAAGTCTACCAGAAAAAACTCTCACACACTGTGGTCATTGCTGTGCACAAAGTTCTCCTGGTTCTGCTCCTTTCACTCAGCGTCAGATCATATAAGTCCTTCCAGGCCTCTCTGAAGTCTTCTTGTTCATCATTTCTTACGGCACAGTAGTACTCCATTACATTCATATACCATAATTTATTCAGCCATTCCCCGATTGATGGGCATCCCCTTGACTTCCAGTTTTTGGCAACTACAAAGAGTGCTGCTATAAATATTTTTGTACATGTGGGACCCTTTCCCATTTTTATGATCTCTTGGGGATACAGTCCTAGTAGTGATATTGCTGGGTCAAAGGGTATGCACATTTTTGTAGCCCTTTGGGCATAGTTCCAAATTGCTCTCCAGAATGGTTGGATGAGCTCACAGCTCCACCAACAATGAATTAGTGTTCCAACTCTCCCACCCGGGCAAATCTCTTACAACAGCTTGGGCTTCAATTTCCTAATTTGTAAAGTGAGGGCAGTGGTGATCTCTTTTGGGTTCCCTTCTAGCTTGAATTTTAGGATCCTACGCAAATAGAATGTGAAATATCAGGTGAAGCAGTATTTTTTTTAAAGCAGCAACAACCAGTCATGTAACAAGACATGGAGGAGTGATGATATAAGATGGTAATGATCTAACATGGAGGTTGAGATCTAAACTGTTGAGATATATACCACATGCAGACCACAGCACTCCCAAGTGAAGCCTGAACCAGGTTAAAATGTAACTGGGAAATATTTAACAAAATTAACAAAAACCCAACAAAACAGATTACATTACAGCTTAAAATTAAGTCAATATGTGGCCCACAGCGATCCTTACCCTTGGATTAGTGGCCTCTGTTTCTATATGAGTTTCACATCACTGAGCTACAAACTTGCAGGGAAGGAGAGGTAGAGAGATGGAAAAAAAGAAAGGGAGAAGGAGAGAGAGACAGAGAGACAGAGAGAGAGAAGGGGAAGGGAGAAGGAGAGATAGGGAAAGTGACAAAAGGGAGAAAGGAAAAAAGGAGAGATGGAGAGGGAGAGAAAGAAAAGGGACAGAGAGAGAAGAGAGAAGGAGGGAAATCTTTACATGTACATATATTATTTCCCCATTTAGGCAGCAAACACCTTAAGGGAGCAAACCAGTAATGTAATGTAATTCTACATTCCTACTGTACCCAGTCTAGAGCTTTTATAAATCTTGATTAACTGACCTTCCTTCCCCACCACCAGCTGTTATAGACCTTTGGAGTCATCTCCTCTTGTGGGAAATGACCTATCAGGTGAACTATTTCATGCTGGTTGATAGGACCACACCTGCACAGGGTGATTCAGAGGTCCAGAGACCAGGAGATACTTACTTACACGCTGGCTTCTCCTCTTCCACCAAAAACCTACAGGTTCCATGAAAGCAGAACTGACTGTGGGAGTCTGGACAGTCATTAAAATGTGAAACCACTGCGGCTGCCATAGGGGGACCTGCTGGGACAAGAAAAGGAACGGAGTTAGACGTCAGGTGGAAGGCGCCATGATCATTCACTCAGTAAACACTTAGATACGTCACCCCATTGCCCACAAAGTAATGTCACTCAATAGTAAATTTTGAGGACACAATGCCAAACTTGTTTGAAATCACTAACACAGGTTATTTGATCCATGTGTGAGGCATCATGATGTAATAGAAAGGACATGTGACTTACAAGACAACAGAGTTCGAATCCTGATTCTACCATTGATTTACACTTGCCAAGCCTCAGTATGCTCATCTGTAAAATAGGGATGATACTTGCAATGCCTACCTTGGAGGGCTGTTGTATGACTCAAATGAAATAACATTTTATAAAGGACTCTGCTGACTTTAAAGCACTAAGTAGGTGTATATTATTATTATACGCATTTAACAGTCAATTTAAACATTCTTGGCAGAATTGAAGGTGATGTCCACCATATAAATTTCAGCTGCTTTAGGATGACATTTTCAGCCTCTTTATTGGGGAAAAAGGGGTGGGGGAAGGATTAAGAGTTATTGGAAGTTGCCAGGATGCTACAGCATTTTCCATTTGAAAACTAACATCAATTTTATTAGTTATTCCTCCCAACTCATTTTATAAATAAGGGAACTAAGGAGCAAGGAAGAAGTTGAAGACGTATTTAATGTCTCATTGCAAGTTGCAGGCACAGCTGGCATAAAAGTCATTGGCGCAAGTTCAGAAACAGCTGTCACTCTGACCACCACCCACACTGTCTCTTAAGAGCTTGGAATTAAGTCATCTGCCCGTGACAACATTGCCATCACACCTGACTTATATACAGTCTCCAGAGTTGAAAAGTTCTTTGAAAATCATCTAATAGAAACTTGTCATTTTTACAAATGAGGAAACTGAGGCTTAGAGAAGATTCAAGGTCCCTAGAAGCAATACAAAAAAGAATAAGATTTGAAATCAGAAGACATAATTTTGAATTCTGGCTCTTAGTAGCAAGTCACTCTCCCTCTCCAAGACTCAGTTTCTCTCATCTGTAAAATGGAGAGGCTAGACTAGACGACTGCAGAAGTCCCTCTCACAAACCATCCTCTCAAACTTGGTGGATTTTTTGATTTTTTTGGAGTGGATGGTGCTGTTTGAGATCTATATAGGATTTATTTATGACTATGACAGGTTGTCTCCTCCTGCTTCATGGCATCCCTTATCCTGTCTCTTTTCTCTAACATTCTGTACCTGACATGGTTCATGCTACGTGTCTCATGTTGTACTCAACTGGGCCTCACTAGTCAGTCCCTGGAATTTCCCTGCTGAGATGAGAAATCAATCAGACATTCTTCAGTGCGCCCCACCCTGACACTCTTGTCTCTGCCCTGCATTCATGGAACCTAGGCATCCTCTATAGAACTCAAAGAAATGACAAGGTATTTGGTATCACTTGGTTGTGTCAAGTCCCAAGAGGAGCTTCTCAAAGGACCATCCCTGCCCTTGCCACACTTTTTACTACTGCTGCAGTCTCAGGATGATCATACTCAAGCATCTGCCTTCTGTGACTGAAATCCAGATGCCCTGAACTATTTTTCCCTTGACCCCTATACCTATCTTAAGTTATGCCTGATGCCTTCCCTGTGTTAAAGTTAAAAATGTCTGAAATAAGGGAGCTTTCAAGTTCATCAGCTAGTTGATCACTTTCACAAAAGCCTCTAAATCCCAAAGTACCTTCAAGAACTGGGTTTGAATCATGGCTCTTCTATATAATAATAATCTGTGGAACCCAAGGCAAGATCTTGTCCCCCTAAGACCCTATTTCTTCATTTGTAAAATGAAAGCATGTAGTCTAGATAATCTCTAAAGTTCCTTTCAGTTCTAAAATTACATATAGTTAGTAAATGACTGAGCCAGGACATTGTTGAATGCAGATCTCCTCACTCCCAGACCAGGCACATTTGCTGTTAGCTACCACTGAGGCAGCTCATGGCATAGTGGATAGAGCACTGGACCTGGAGTCAGGAAGGTCTGAATTCAGATATAAAAAATACTACCTCAGGGACCCTGGGCAAGTCACTTAACCTCTGTTTTGCCTCAGATTTTTCAACTGTAAAAATGGAGATAACAGTACCCATTTTGCAAAATTATTGTGAGGCTCAAATGAGATAATGTTTGTAAAATGCTTAACATAGTGTCTGGTACGTTGTAGGCACCAAATAAACACTATAAGTACTTATTCTCCTACCTTCCCCTACCCTGTCTTCTATAAGGACCACATTTGAGATTTAAAGAAAGAAAACTGGTCAAGAATCTTTGTCTCTGGCTTTTAAGCCTCCCAGTGTTCTTGGACTACACACTTCCCTTCCCACACAATAGCAAGCTTGATTGTTCTGTTTCCATCCTCTCTCTCACAACTACGACTACCCCACCTTAAGACTAACAAATCCAGATATTCATGATTCAATTTTGACCCAATCGTGAGGGCCTTAACCTCATCAACATCAGAAAAGTACATGTGATTCTAAACGGAAAATTACACTCCATAGGATGTGAGCTCCCTAGGATAAGGTCTGTCTCACTCTTTCATTAGCACCTGGATCATCATAGGTGCTTAATGAATGCTTGCTGATTGAATTAAATAACAAACAACAACAAACCTACTGTCTCAAAGCCACTAACATCACTCCGAGAAGAGCTGGGCCTACTAGAGATCTAGGCAATAACAAACTTCCATTTCTAAAGAGGTGTTTTTTACTTACCAAAGCATTTTCCCATCTATTAGCTCATAGATTGGGTATTACAGTCCTTTTTTGATAGATGACAACAATAATGATAATAGTTAACACTTGGATAGGGCTTTAAGCTTGGCAAAGCACTTTACACACACACACACACACACACACACACACACACACACACACACACACACACACACACACACACATAATTTCATTTGAGAAAGAAACTTAGATCCTGCATTATCAGGATGCCTTTCTGGGTCCAGACTTTCTTTTCCTATAAGAGGCTGACTATCTCTGATCTAGACATATGGCCTCTTCCTACCTGCCTATCTTCTCCCCCTTTCTGGAATCTTCCATTTAGAAACTTTCATCTCCCCTGTGCCTTCATTGATTGGCATGTCCCTACTCATAATAGTTGAAATAGGAAAACAAATGGGTAAGATTCCATTCCTCCACTAACAAAGCCCCTCAACCTTTACCCACACCTTCCAAGCTGCTCTAATGTAAGGAATAACTAAGAATCTAAGACTTCTATCTGGGTTAATAACAGCTTGGCATAATGATGCACAAAGACCAAGTGGTAGCCTTTTTCAAGATCGCCATGAACTCATTCCTCCTACTGTGGACTGAAGACCACCATGCTCAGTGGTGTCTAGTAAAGGTCTAGCAAGATAATGTCTTCCATACATGTTCATGTCCTATTTTGGACATGTAAACAGCATCCTTCCCTCATTGCCCATTTCATACTCTTTGCTGCTCTCTTGGATTAGTGCGTGTTGAACAACCTTCTTCTTGATTTCAGGGTTGAGTGGTAAGTCTAATTCTTCTGTAGCTACCTATTCCCTTTTCCACTCACCTGACCAGTCCCAAACACTACAGAATGGACCCAAAGAGGAGAAGCAATTTGCCCAGGGTCACAAAAGAATTAGGATTAGAATACAAGTGGCTTTCCCTTCTCTCAGGCCCTGCATGTTTAGAATGCCTATAAGCTCATGGTAGAGTCATACTCTTGTAATATGTCAAGGTAGAATTTAGAATCAAATTGTAGAACTAAGATATAGGTTCAAATAATGGCGATGACTATAAATTTGGTCTGGACAACTACTTTTTTGTGATGGGATAGTGAGTGCTGAGGATGTGTCAGCATACCAGAGACCTCACTCACCAATGGTACTTGTTCTGTTGATTACATGTGGCTCCTACTCTCAGAGATGCATAAGACTATAGTATCGAGAAGTTGGAAGGATATTAGAGAGCATTTAGTCTAAATTTCTCATTTTGTAGATAAGGAAAATTTAAGCTGGCAAAGGAAAATGATTTCCCTCTTGTTACACAGGTGATAAGTAGAGAAGGCAGGATTCTTCTAACAAACTCCCCTAGTGTTCTGCTAACCTCTTCTACCTTATTTCACTTTATATTAATAAAGTTTTTGAAGAAAAAACATTTTAACTATCACAAGTACTGTACAGTATTATGGTGTAAGGGAAATAACACAGGAACAGAAGCAAAGTGCCTTGATTTCTACCACAGTCTTAGTTTTGCTGCTAATTAACTATATGATGGTGGCCAAGGAGGGCCACCAGAGGGAGGGGGGGAGTCCTCATATGTAAAACAGGAAGAATAATGATATCTATTCTATCTTATATCGTTATTGTTTGTGTTCAGTTGTTTCGGTCATATCCAGTTCTTTGTGACCCCATTTGAGGCTTTCTGGGCAAAGATATTAGAGTGGTTGATTTAAAAAATGCAGGGCAAATTATTAATACTTTCAACTAATCTAAGCACTCTCATTTTGTTTATTTCTCACAACTCTGAATAAGAGATAAGAGTATTAAGAGCTGTGTCCAGGCATTGTCATACCTGTTTAGAGTTTGTACTACTAAAATGTCTTGTTTTGTACTACTAAAAAGCTGGTGGATTGCTTGAGCTTAGGAGTTCCAAGCAGCTGTAGGGTAAAGCTAGCACCAACAACCTCCTACAAATTCATTCTTGCATAAGAAACATCTGAAACACAATAGATAAACATTTTAAGAAGTCCTGACAATTGTAATTTTCCTATGACCTCTTTCTGTCTTGTGCTCTGGACCTTTCATGATGTATTTGGGGTGGTGTAGGTCCTCTCCATTCAGTACTTGGCTAACAGTATGAGCTTGGATCCTTCATCATTTCTAAAGGGTCATTAAGGTCCAAATTGTAGGGGTGCACTAGCCATTACCTCAAATACTGAATCTGTTCTCCCATCATGTTTTATTTTTAAATAGCCTGAATTGAATTCAATCCAATTCTAGTTTTGGTTCAGTTACTGATTAGCTATACGACTGGTTGGACAAGTTGGCTGTGGAAGTGAAATTCCACAATTCATGTAGAAAAAGAGGTGACTTAATAAACAACCCCCTTGCATTGCTTCTCTGTATGTCTGCTAGGTGGCTCAGTGAATAGACCACTTCTCTGGGAATCAGGAAGACTCATCTTCCTGAATTCAAATCCAACCTGAGACACTTACCAGCTGTGTGACCCTGAGCAAGTCACTTCACCCTGTTTGCCTCAGTTTCTTCATCTGTAAAATGAACTGAAGAAGGAAATGGCAAACCATTCAAGTATTTTTGCCAAGAAAACCCCAGAGGGTGTCACAAAGAGTCAGACACAACTGAACT
The DNA here is from genome assembly GCF_028372415.1 of Notamacropus eugenii. Taxonomy (NCBI): domain Eukaryota; kingdom Metazoa; phylum Chordata; class Mammalia; order Diprotodontia; family Macropodidae; genus Notamacropus; species Notamacropus eugenii. Next base: position 631,684,944 of record NC_092872.1, read on the forward strand.
GAATGAACAACAACAACATCTGTATGGCTTCTCCGTATATCCACATTGCTTTTCAGTTACCTACTAGACTTCCTGAGGGGCAAATAATATGGATAGATGAAATCAGTAAATGTAATTTATTTGGATTTCCCCAAAAACCTTTGATAAGGCTTCACAAAAAAACTATTAAAACAGCTGAGACACCATGAAACTGTAAGGAATGTTTGTATCTCAGATACGGGATTGCCTTAGAGATAAGAAACAAAGGGTAGATATAAAAGAATACTTCCCTGGGTACAGAAATATAAATAGTGGGGTCTCCAGAGGGACTTTTGTTGGGACTGTCTTCTTTGATCTCTTTAGAAGTTATCTTTGAGAGTGGCTTTACACAGAAACCTCCAAGCTATTCTAGGTAGTGAAATACCCGGTCAGTGAGTTTTAAAGTAAAGGAAGATGTACATATGGGGCTGCATGAATGATTCAAAAGTACAAGACAAGGTTCATGCAGATGAATATGGGGAAGGGCAGGATGTTTTGATTATTTGATTTTCCATCCTATTTGCACAATTTGATCTATCATAATATGGCTCAACAGCTTGAGCTCTCTTACCAAATGAATGGGAACATCCTGAACTTTGGTGATTCTGGGATCACAAAATCTTAGGACCCAAGGACGGGGGGAGTCCTCATATGTAAAACAGGAATAATAATGATATCTATTCTATCTTATATTGTTATTGTTTGTTGTTCAGTTGTTTCAGTCATATCCAATTCTTTGTGACCCTATTTGAGGCTTTCTTGGCAAAGATATTAAAATGGTGCTCTTCTAAGGGAAAGTATCTGACTAAGGGTTCCTCATTTGGATACCTGACTATTTGTAGGAGTGAAGTTCTTCATTTGGAGACATTGTCCAGTCACACTCTAGCTAATAGATGCATTACCAATAAATCATTTCACATAGATCATCAAGAAGTCAGACATTCAAAGCATCATTGATTTAGAGATGAATAGTGTTCATCCTTCATTGCCGAAGAAGACAATGTCATCAGAGAAATGATGACATGACTTACATTTGACTTTGTTTTGAGTGAGGAAGGGCTGTGCAGGTCACCAGCCTCACTTCTCCAGAGCCATCTGGATCCAGTGACCAGATATTCATCAGGATGACTGGGGATGACCCAGGATGAGGCAGTTGGGGTTAAGTGACTTGCCCAAGGTCACACTGCTGGTGAGTGTCAAGTGTCTGAGGTGACATTTGAACTCAGGTCCTCTTGACTCCTGCACTGGTGCTCTATCCACTGCACCACCTAGCTGCCCCTAGAGATGAATAGGACATTATAGGACATCCAATCCAACTTGTTCATCCTAATACTTTTCCTGACCTCTCAAACGACAAGCATGAGGAGCTAAGCAGTGATGACTTGTTTCAAAGCCAACGATTAGGAGAAATCAAACTGGCTTATTTTTCTTTAGTAAGCAAAATTCCCCTTTTCTCAAATCTGTGCTAAAACCACTTTACAGGCTGCTTTAAAATATGGAAGAAATCAATTAAACACTAACAATAGTAATATAATAAAGAAAATAAAAATCCATGCACAATAGTGCGCTTACAAATAAAGTACACAACAACATCGCACATATAATTCATTAACAGGAAGTATGTCTAGTCACTTGAGTCACAACTTGTCCGGTGTTCCCTGGGACATTGTAAATTAGTCTGATTGCAGGTTGAACAGTCCTGGCTCTCCTCCAGCCCCTTGACCTGTCTGTTCTTATATCTGATCTAGGTATATGGTATGGGCTGCTCATAATCCTCATCAGAACTCTAGTCCTATCTACCTAAACCTAAACATTCAGACGGGGGACTAGCAGTATAACTATACTCTGAGAGGTGTCTGGACCCTAGAAGTCTTTAACGCTAGGGCACTAGGCAACCTGAATCAGAGTGCAAAGAAAAACCAGAATTGGGTGAGGTCTTAGCAGAGCACATCTGCGGTGAGGCACTGAGACCTGACTTGGCCTTCCTGATTGATGTTTACTAATGGTGTATCATGTGCTCCTGGATTCAGCTGCTTTCTCTGCTGCAATCAATGTGAGCTGCTAGGGTTTGTTTTGTGAAGCTTTCTTGGAGCTAAAAAGGAAAGAAAGCTAAAAAAAAAAACCCAACAACACCCAGCTGAGCAGCTGATCCATTTTATTTCTAGGAAAAGACATCTTATTTTCAAGATGTCTTTTTAAAATCCACATAAGAAAGATATACCAAATCTTTCTCCTGTAGTAAGATGTCTTAGCCATCCAGTTTCTTCAATTCCCAGCTTCCTTACAAAATGTCAATGTGTTTGTTTTACAGATAAGGAAGGATACTACCAATCCCCACTCCATTCAATATATGATTAAAGTACAATGGTAAAGTAACAAGTAAAAATCACACCTAAAGTTGGGGTGCTGCTATGGTAAGTAAGATAGTATTAAATCCAATAATGAAAGCAGAAGTTTGCCAAGTTGGGAAAAGTCCAGTGTAATTTGCCTACGACTCATTCCCAAAGGGCTACAGCTGCCATATATAAAGCAGGCCACCTCCTGCACTATGTGTTTCCAGATTCATGTTGAAGTCTCCTTGTATCTCAGTCACATGTTACCTGGAGGTTGGTGTTCAGAGTAGGCTCTTGGCTTTTTTTTCTTTAATAAAAACAGCTTGTCACTCTTTTATTTCTGAACTTAATTTCTCAACCATCTTATTGAGACAGTTGTTCAGGACCAGGGAGCACTTGGTCTTAAGACTGAATATCCTACTAATAAATGGTACAGTCTACCTTCCACATCATCTATTTGTTGATACAAGACCAGTGGAAACTGGGTACAAAGTGGCAGCCTCAAAAGTGATACATTGGAACTGGTTCTCTAGCACAGTGGTGTCAAACTCAAATAGAAATAGCCTGCTAAACCTGTTAAGGGTCCCTGGGGCTGCATATTGACTTAGAAAACCACAAATTATCATTATTTATGTTTTGTTGTATTTTTATTTATTTTTGTTAAATATTTCCCAATTATATTTTAATGGGGTTCCAGTGTGTATTTGACACCTCTGCTCCAGCACAAAATTCATCAGTTTGAGAGTCTTTGCCTCCTCTACTCTCACCTTCTCTTTCTTTTTCTTGGTCTTTTCTAACTCTTATTCCTCAGCTCTAATGATTGCTTCAACACTCTTTTGGTTCAGACTTCATTCTTCCATTAGAGTGTGATGCCCTTGCACAGCGTGTTCTAGCTACGCCTTCAAGACTTCTTCCCCATGCTGTTTCTTTAAATTCTCTAGTGGCTTCTCTTCTCTTGGAAATTTCTCTCAAGCTAGTCTACTAGGCTTCTGCTCAAAGCTGTAAACCCCTGGTCCTATAATTCCTGCTCTTTGGTGTTAGAGTTGTTGGCCTCCATTTCCTTGTGGCACTATCATTTCAGGGAGAATAGTTTTGTTCATACTTCCCTCCTTCAAAATGTTTCCTGAGAGCTTCTGTTTTTGAATCTTCATCTTCAGTGTGGCTCCTTTTTTTGTTTTTGTGCCCACAGGAGATGTCTCAGAGTCAGTTAAGGTTAAGTCTTTCTGAGGCAATTGCCTCTTGGCAACTTGGGCCTTCTTATCCCTCCCCTACCAATTATATCTCTTCTATCAACCAAATCTTCCTCTTCCTTAGAAGGAGGTACATAAATCAGGTCCCAGGTACTACTCCTTACTATTACGGTCTCTGAATACATCAGGCAACTCATGGAACACTAATTTGGTGGACTTCCTAGACTATGAATTACTTGCAATCTCTCAGTTCTTGGACATTTCAAGATTCTGTACTATGAATTATGATTTGGTAGGTTTCCTAAACTATGAATTATTTGCAATCTCTCAGTTCTTGGACATTTCTTTTCAAGACTCTTAAAAAGTTCTTTATTTTTATCCTCTGGGCCTCCTTCTAAAATTAGGAAACTCCTATGATTTTTCAATCCAAAAAACATCGTTATTATAAAACATGTCAATATCCATCTTTAAAATAGTGATACTATAAAAGTTATATCTAACAAATCAAACCTCATAGTGATTGTTATAATTGTAACTCCAAAATGCCACCTCAAACTACCTTTTCCTCAACATTCCATTTGGTTCTTAAAGATACAGTATAGAATCTGTAGTCCTTATGTGAGAGGAAATGTTAGTGAAATGGAGGTTACATAGATTTACAATGTCCTTTCTATATATATTTTTTTCTAGGCTAGCATCTCTGTTTCCTTGAACAAATTCTCAAATGGGTTAATGTTCAGTCCCTTCTCTGTCCTGGTCACTCTTCATAGAACTGCTCTAGTTTTCCATGCCCAGCTAATGACTTACTGTGGCATGGAGGCAAAACTGGGTTCTTGAAAACTAGGTCAGTGGCATATACATCTACTAGGCTTTCAAGTTGGAAAAGTTTCCCAAATTTTCCAGGACTCAGGGGTAGGAAACCTGTGGCCTCGAGGCCACATGTGGCCCTTTAGGTCCTCAAGTGCAGCCCTTTGACATAACCCAAACTTCACAGAACAAATTCATAGTCAAATTGCTGTACTTGAGAACCTAGAGGGCCACATGTGGTTTTGAGGCACAGGTTCCCCAACCCCAGTCCTGAGGACTAGCCTAATAAAGTACAGAGTCTCTACCCCAGAATATTTTTGGCTATGGAAACTCATGAAATGTGGAAGACTTGTAACCTATCTCATTGCAGGAAATACCCACATGAATTTCCAGATCTTTCAAAGCATCAGGGTAAGGTAAAACAACACTTCGCAGCTTTTCAAAATGAAATATCTAATGCTGGAACATGAAAGTTTCTGGTTATTCAGTTACCATAGGTTTGACTCCTAGTAGAGCAGGTAATAATGGATAAGGGTAATCACTCGATGGTCATCAACATTTAAAGCAATCATTAAGTGATTTTTCATAGGTGGAGCCCTATGACACTCTTTTGAAGGTTGTAAAATGAGTTAAGGAATATGGCCCTTGGGGAATTCATCACCTCAGATATGACTGACTTTGTCTTATTATCTAACTAGAGACTCTTCCAACAGCTTTGGGATCTCTGCAGAGTTCTGATTCAGGCAGGTCCATCTGAACCTTAGGAACCAGGTAGAAAGAGTAGGATGAATTTAGAAGGATTGTAGGAGAGTTCTCACCTTCTTTCACAAACATATGCTATATTTGAGAAACCCAATAATGAAATCTCATTTTCTGGGGTGACTTTGGAATATTAGTCAAGGTATGGGAACAAATCCCTGAGGTAAGAGTGAGGTCATCTGGGTGAGCAATAACTGTGCTGCTGGCCTAGTCACTTAATTTTTTCCAAGGTTTATAGGACCATAAGAGTTAGAGCTGGAAGAGACATCTAGTCTAGCTCCCTCATTTTACAGCTGAGGGAACTGACACCCCAAAAGGGGAAGTGACTTACTAAACATGTTTCTAGTAAATAGTAGAGTTGGAACTTGATCAAAGGCTGGAGACTCCAAGTTCACTGTTCTTTGCATTAGGAGGAAATCTGGTGATATTTCCTTATCTCTAAAGTAGGACTAATAATGATCTTTCTGCTTACCTCATAGGACTGTTGAGGGGATTTACTGTCTCATTCACCTGGTCATTATATATATCATGATCTTAAGTTGTCACAGATGGAAGGGACATTGGAGCTCATCTATCCCAATCCTCATATTCTTGTTTTACAGACGAGAAAACTGAGGGTCCAAGAAGTTAATTTGCCAAAGGTTTAATCCTATGCTCAAGTACTTCAGGATCAGACAATATTAGTAAAAATACACTGATAAGTGTTGGGTGTGTGTGAGTATTATAGCTTGTTGTTGTTAGGGATTTCAAAATTATTAGTATTTAACAGACAATGGAATAAGGCAATAAAAACTGATTATGTGAGACAAACACACAGAGACAGACACAGAGACTGAGAGATAGAGGGAGAGAGACAGAGAGAAAGGTGTCTAGTTTGCTTCAGTCCCCCAGACATTGAGAATAAAAGGCCTGTGACCTGGCAGCCACTTATAAACTGTTGCACCTGTACAACTTTTAAATTTAGCCTTTATGGCTCCATAAATTTGATTGATGGCTTACAGCCCAAATCTTTCATCTGGGCAAAGTGGCACAATAATCACAAAGAAAGGGGCATTCCAAGGAATTCCCCTACCATCCTCAGTTTCCTAAACATTAATTCATTTTCTTTGAACATATATGCCAATACCCAGGGAAAGAAGGAAGAGGGTTTCAGGTACTTTTGTTTTTCTCATTTAAGGGAAGGAGTTGAAAAGGGTATAGGGTCTGACTTGGGAAACTCCACAAAAGGCCTTATCTTTAGGCAGAGAGAACAGAAAATAAAATGGAGTAAATGAAGAGCTGTGGAAACATGACTTCCATTACAGAGAGGGCCCAGTTCTCTCAATTCCCTAGATCATGACTCCGCTGCTTTCTATTATGTCTAGTACTGTTTTCCATTATCTCTCAAAGCTGATATGAAAAGCAAATATTCTGGTTTTCTGAGCAGACCTCATGCTGAGACCATCAGCAGTTGAAGCTTCAAAGCTAGTACAGTTCCTGTTTCCATGAAAATTATGGCAGGTTCTTCCAAAGCGTTGATTAAATCCACATCTTGCAAACACTCTTGTTCTCTGGGGAGGCAAAGTCTGGGAGAGGTTTGCATGAAGGCCCACAGTCCCAGCACTTGGGGTCAACTCATGTGCACAGGAGAAGTTAGATGGGGTCTGGTGTAGTAATTTAGAGAAAGAAGGGGGTAAAAGTCTATCCTGCTCTACAAAGAAACCACAGATTCAATTCACAGGTGGAGAAAGCTACATAGGTTATGTATGTTGAATATTCCAGGTTCTAAGGGGTCAACCCTTCAGTAGTTCCCTCACCTGTGTTAAAAAATACAAATACCTTAGCTTGTCATTTAAGGTCCTTCACTAGTATCTTTCACTTACTTTCCTTGCATTATTTCGCATTATTCTCCTTCATATATTATGTGTTCTTTTCAAGGATTCAGCAAGCTGTTCTAGGAGCTCATTCTGTCGTCTCCTACCTCAATGCATTTGTGCAGATTTACTCCTAGAAAGTATTCTTTCTTTGCCTCCTCTTCTTGAATTTCTTCTCTTCCTTCAAAGTTGAACTCAGGGATCATCTCCTCTATTGAACCTTCCTTGACTGCCCACTTTTTCCTGTTTCCATTGAAAATACCTTCTCCCTCCTTGAATATACTTCAAGCATTTTCCTTTTCCTAGATCTTTCATTTGCACCTAATATAATCTTATCTTGAGTTATTCTTATCTGTGAACAATGGTGTTCCATCCAACCACTAGAAAAATATAAGTTTCTAAGGTCAAGGGTTATCTTTTTTTATCTTTGTATTATTCCCCAGAGTTCAGGAAATTCTCTTGCACATCGAAAATGTTCAAATAGTTGTGTGGTCTCATCAATTTGGATGTTCCCTTCAATGATGCAGACCAGAACTCATCCAAGCCCTCCTATTCCATATGACCTTTGTCCACATCTACTCCTTTCTTCATTATAGGAGGTCTGTCCAATATGTGGAGGGGTTTTGCTTTATCTGGTCAACCTAAGGATATTGGTGGAACATGTAGCCTATCTACTACGTACTCCTCTAGTAAATGTTGAATCAAACAAAGTGTCTGGACCTCTAGAAACAATCATTCCCATTCATAAATAGCCACAAATAAACATTCTGATGAAAGAGACAAGATGGCCAATTAGTATTCAGAGAGAGCTCACCAACTCATCCCTCCTGCTGTTGAAGTTATAAAGTTATACACAACTTGAATAATTTTACAGTGGCAAGATGACAGAATCACTGATACAGGGATAGAAAGAGCCTCAGAAGCCATCAAGTCCAAATGTTCTCATTTTACAATTAAGAAACTAAGGCTCAAAGGAGTTGTTACTTGCTCAAGATGGCAGAGGTTGGTTGGTTAGTCAATTGCTAACCTTTGTTCTCAAAGAAGACCCAAATGACATCACTGCGTTGGGCTCAAGGTATGGTGTGTCTGACTATGTGTGATTAGAGCAATATGAACTTGGAATGCTCTACCACAGATCAGTCATAAGTAGTCCATATGCACATTTGGAATAAAAATGTCTCTAAATGTGTGTGTCTCGCGTTTTGGCAGAGATAACAAATGAGGGAAAAGAATTTGTCAGGTCCTCTGACTCCAGACTCAAGCATTCTTTCCACTACACTATGCTACACCACACTACACTACTCTTTCACAACACTTGACTGTCTTTCCTCTAGCATGCCACAATGACACAATAGCCTAGGCTACTTTTACAGGGATCTTCAGCCAAAGCACTCCATACCCCAGGCTTTCTTCATTCTGCATCTTTCATATATACAACTGAGAGAGTCAAGAGGGCAGCTTGACCTCTTAAGAAGAAAGAAACATAGATGTAAAACTCACAAAGAAAGGAACATATAGAATCATACTGTAGAACAGAGATTCTTAACCTGGGGTCTGTGAACTTGATTTTTTGTTATTCCATTTTTGTTTTTAATGTTTCAAAGACTGTGTTTCAATATAATTGGTTTCCTCTGTAAACTTGCATGTTTTATTTTATGTATTTGAAACATTTTCTTCCTGAGAAGGTATCCATAGGCTTCCCCAGACTGCCATACAGAGCCATGACAAAAAATGGTTAAGAATCCCTGCAGCACAGGTTTGGAGGAGCTGCTATTCTGTCATTTCAATCTTGTTTAACTCTTTGTGACTTCATTTGAGGTTCTCTTGGCAAAGATACTGGAATGGTTTGCCATTTCTTTCTCCAGTTTATTTGATAGATGAAGAAACTGAGGCAAATAAGGTTAAGTGACTTGCCCAGAGTCATACAACTAGTAAGTGTCTGAGACTAGATTTGAACACCTGTCATGACTCCAAGCTCAACACTCTATCCGCTGTGCCACTTAGCTACCAGATTTGGAAGGGCAGGGAGTTTTAAAGTCAAGATCTGTGTGCTGGTACTTAAGAACAGTCAAGTGAAAGGGAGGCACTTTGAGGTTCATTTAAGTACAACCCTATCATTTTATAAATGGAGAACCTCAGGCCAAGGGAGGTAAAGCAATCTATATATGGTAATGTAGGTTATAAACAGTGGAACCAGGCTTCTCCTAAGTCATTCTGCTACCCATGCCATCCTACCACATGCTTTAGTGGGTTTCATTGCAGTTGTCTCCAGTGGGTTGGTAGCCCCATCTTACTGATGATCTTATTGATCTAGACACTGACTGGGGTGATTGGTGAAATTGAAGGCAACTGTGGTCTTGTGGAAAAGGTTTAGATCTGGATTTGGAAGAAGTAGGTTCAAAATTTACTCTGCCACTTACTCATGTGATTCTGCTCCTTATTGGCCATGAGATTATGATCAAAGCACTTAATCTCAAGAAAAAAATGGGGAAGGATAGAGATTCACAAAAGTCACTGAGAAGTAAAACAAAACAAAAAATCATAGAGCACATGGAGCTAGAAGGGACTTTGGAGATGACCTTACCCACTTTACAGATGTTCAGTTTATGGAAGAGGGAAATTTAGAGGTGAAAAGACTTGCTTAAGGTCACACAGGTAGTAGGGGAAGGTACAGCTGGCATTCAAACATACATCCTCTAACTATATATGCATTCAATACTCTTTTGAGCATCACATACAAATGAAAAGCTGCTTAATTCAGTTTTACACACTGGGTATATATCCTGGAAGATCATAGGATTTAGAGTTGAAAGGAATACTAGATATCATTTCATCCACCCCCACATTTTACAGATGAGGAAGTGGAACCTGAGTGAGAGGAAGCATTTAGCCCACGATCATCTAGCTCCAAAGTGGCAGTGCCAGAATTCAAACTCAGGTCTTTGGCCACTGAAGCCAGTACCTACTCTCTCTATATGATGCTTTCTCATTCGTGTAACTTTTGTAAGTAAAAACAAGTAAACATAAAACTTTTTTTTCAATAAATACAAAACCAAAAATGTCTATGTCAACTTCATAGCATGAAGGCAAGAGAAAGAGAGAGGGATGAAGGGAGGGGAAGCATGAGGAAACAAATCAGAAATCTAGTGCTAGAAGGGCCCTTCAGGGTTGTGTAGTCCAAACCCCTCTCATTTACCAAATTGGGAAAATGAGGAAACCACGGAGGTGAAGTGGTATCAGAGGAGGGATTTAAACCCAGGTTGTCAGGAAAAGAGAGGAAAAGGTAAGAGGAAATGAATAGGGGAGAGCAGGAAAGGAAAGAGAACAATTAAATAGATATATACAAAACACAATGAGGAGAGAAATCAAGAGACTAGAGGAGAGAAAGAGGTAGCGAAGATCATTCTTGGGGAATTTTAGACTAGAAGTCTAAACAAATGACCTAGAGCTGGGCAACCAGACAGTTTTTCTTTGAAAGTGCCGTGGACAAACAGTTCTCATCTTTATTCTAGATAAAATTAGAGAAGGAAGAAAAATCACAAAATACAGGAACCAGAGGTTGGTTCCATAGCTTGATAAGATTACTACCCGTGTAAACCTAGGCAAATCACGTAGTCTTTCTGTACCTCAGTTTCCTCATTTGTAAAAAAGAAAAGTTGAACTGAATGGTATTGAAGGTCCCCTCTAAATCCTATGAATGTAAACAATCAGGGAGTTACTTGGAATGTCCTTGGTCATGTGTATTACTATGCTCAAGTGTGGCTGGACAGCTTCAGAAATAGCAATGGAAGAATCTATTCAAAGCATCCCATCATTGTGCATGATCACAGCATTGTATAACAGAAAGTATCAGATTTAGAGCCAGAGGACCAGAGTTGGAAATCTATCCATATCATTTTCTATCTGTATAGTCTTGACCTAATCACTTAATCTCTCTTGGCCTCTGTTTACTCAACTGTAAAATAAGTCTTAGACTAGATGATTTCTAAGGTCCCTTCCTTCTCAAAATCTATAATCCTATGATCCCTGGTAGGTCTGTATTGAGGAAATGGAAAAGGGAAATGATTCAATTCTGGGACTGTAATATGTCATATAAAATGTTAAACCCAAGTCTTCCTTCTCACTCTGAAAAATCTTTAAGGAGAAGGTAGGGTGGGGCAGGAAGTGGTTTGGCATGAAAACAGGCTTTTTAAGTCCAGAATGTGATGAAAGTCTTAGGACCATAAAAAAAATGGAGAAGGTTCTAAGATTTGTTCATCAGATCTCGAGATATTAGAGCTTAGGGGGCACTGGCTAGAAGTTGACAGAGAAAAGGGGTGGGGGGAATGACAAATATAAGCAAATGTTGCCTTATTCAGAGAACACGTGGAATACATTACCCCAAGTAGAAATACAGACAGAAAAGGCTTAGTAAAAAAATCATAGGTATCAGATCCCATAATGGATTGTCCAGGGAAACCAGGAATTTGGAGAGTAAATAGGAAGGTAGGCCTATAAGCTTGTGGGTATGACATGAGACAACCACCACACTCTCCCATGTAACGTGCCACCATCAAGAATCAAATCTGGGGTGTGGATGGATACGATATATGTTCTCATTCCAAGAATGGGAATTTTTGAGCTCATTCTCTAACAAATTAGGTACAATAGAGTATTTGAGTATTAAAATGGTGGTGGCCAGTACATCTATGTGATCCTGTTGAAATAATGTGGAGGATTTGTAGTTGGAAGACCTTGGTTTGTATCCTGGTGGCTCTGCCACTAACCAGCCATGCACTAGGACTGATTTAATTCAATGCAACAAATGTTTATTAAGTACCTACTATGTGCAAGGTAAGGCAGCAGGAGAGAGTACTGGGCTTGAAGTCAGGAAGATTTGGGTTTAAATTCTATCTCTGATATAGTCATGTGACCCTGGGTAAGTCACTTAACCTCTACATGTTTCAAACAACTCCATGACTTATCTCCTAAGTCAAGGATCAGCAAACTGAAGGCCAAACCCAGATCACTGCCTATTTTTGTATGGGGTTCTGAGCTAAGAATTTTATTTTATTTTTTTGTGACCTCTCTTCTAAGTCACAGATAGGTTGAAATCTGTGTGGGTGGAAGGAGTTTCCATACAGGGAGTTCCTTACATTGTTTACCTCTGACATACTTCTTGTAAGACATTGTTCAAGGAACTGAGAATATGATGATATAACCAAAACAGTAAGCCATCAAGAAGTTTACATTCTACTGGTGGGGGGAGTAGTTGTTTAACCATAATGAACCTCATTTTCTTCATATGTAAAATGGAGATAATAAACCTTATACTATTTACCATATCAAACCTACCTTAGGGAAAGCAGTTTATAAACCTTGATGCACTATGGAAAAATGGTGGTTATCATTCTTGTTCTAACATGATTGTCATAAGTCAACATAGTCACTTGCCCTTATAAATGTGGAACATAAATGCATCCCACCACTGCTTCTGGGGCTCACCAAAAGGTGCTGAGAACATCAATTCTTGGAATTTGAACCTTTGAGTTGGGAGGGACCCCAGAGGTCATCTAGTCCAGGGATGGGGAACCTGTGGCCTCAAGGTCCTCAAGTGCAGTCCTTTGACTGAATCAAAGGGCTGTATTTGAGGACCTAAGGGTCCACATGTGGCCTTAAGGCTGCAGGTTCCCCACCCCTGAATTCTAGTCCAACTCTGAACCTCTACAATATACCTGACAAGTGGGTATCCCATTTTCTGCTTTGAGACCTTCAGTGATAAAGCACTCTTGGCCTCCTACAGCACCCCATCCCACTTTTCAACAGCCCTAATTGTTAGGATCTTTTCACATAGGTCAATTGGTAATTCTACTAAAAACCTTTGTACCACCATTTGGTTTCTCACCAGTCCTGCCTAATTTCTTTCAGCCCTAATTAGTCTTCTAACCTGAATAATAGTAATAGTAATTAAAATAGTGATAAATCCCTCAGGGCCTCTCACAAAGGGGTCATGAGGAAGATGCTGTGTAAATTGTAAAGCAATCCAATCCAACAATTCAAAAGATTGGAATTGTTTAAGTGCAAAGTCCATCATGCACTGGATACATAAGAACAAGTAATGGTCAGTACTTTTAGGGAGCTTATGTTTATTATATTTGAATATAAGTGATGATAATGAAGATGAAGATCCTCTTCATCCAAAATGAAGGCTTTGGACCCTCTGATCTAAGGCCCTTCTAGTCATTACAATCTACAGACCTATGATAATAATAATGATTTGATACTTCTCTGCTGGTACCTGCTTTGTGCAAAATCTATGCGTTTATAAGATAAGATTAAAAAATAATTAAAAGGAAGGCACAGGCTACTGCATAATATATTTTTAAAAATGCTTCCTTCGGAGGTTCCTAATATGTACTGTTGTCCAGATACAGAAGTCTAAGTTGCAAATAAAACGTTCAAAAGATCACAGGAGAGAAAAAGGATGTGGGAGGGGGGCATGACCATACAGATAGACATGAAGAGATAAGGAAAAACCTCATGGACTATTTGGTAACATGAGTGCCCATCCTGCTTGTATTTGTTTTGAGGGTGGACACACTTAGTTTGCTTTTCATGCTTTGCCCCATATCCTCTTTGTTCACATGAATCACATAAAGCCAGATAACAAGAATGTGGGAATATACTTTGCCAGATTTGGATCCAGTCCAAAAACACATGGACTTCAAACTAACTTGAGCTTCCTGGGGCTGCCTTTGTTTCCCCTTTGCATGACACTAGCTATTTCCAGCTTTTTGAGATAGGGAGGCTTAAGAGAACCCCTAGGGCATCCTGGACAGCCTAGACAGATTCTTCATTCTGAAGACAAACAAATCTTTTTAGGAATCAATATTCCCCTGAAATTCTCAGGGATGTTTTACAGATAAAAAAGAGTAAGAACCCCAAGGCGAAACAGCCTTAATTTGCGATCTAACTATGGAACAGAAAATCTCAGTGGGATTATTTGAGATGTCAGTGAAGATTGGGAGTGCCTTCGGGTAGCTTTCTAAAGCATAGGAACAGCATTATAACAGAAAGTGATTGGAACATGAAGTCAGGATTATCTGGGACTAAATTCTGGAAGCCATGTGGTCTGATGGAAATAGAACTGGTTTTGTAGTGAGGGAACCAGAGGTCAAATGGTGGCCCTGTTTCTGAACTCCCAGTAAGGTGCTGTGAAAGATGTTCACTTCTCTAGACTTCAGTTTCTTTCTATAAAAATGAGAGGGTTGGGGTAAATGACTTCTGATTCTCCTCCAGTTTTAAAGGCTATGGCATATAATCACGTTTTGCTCATGAGTGGTCAATCCACTTCTCTGAGCCTCAGTTTCCTCATCTGTCAAATGTGGATAATAATACTTGCACTGCTGACTACATTGGGATGTTTGTGGACAAAGTATAAGCCAGACAATAAGATTTATTATTTTTAAAAATAAATTTTCTTGATGCTTTTTTTTCCTATTAGAGTCACTACCAATATAGCTTCCCTTCAGAAGAGCCCTCCCTTGTAATAAAAGAAAAAAAATAGCTAATCAAAGCCAATCTATGCAGAGACTAAATCAGACAGTGAATCCA